>NC_092164.1:62838915-62878915 GCF_045791955.1 Oncorhynchus clarkii lewisi
GCAGAAATGGTTGTCCTTCTGGAAGGTTCTCCCTTCTCCACAGAGGAACTCTGGAGCTCTTTCAGAGTGACCATCAGGTTCTTGGTCACCTCCCTGACCAAGGT
Source organism: Oncorhynchus clarkii lewisi (assembly GCF_045791955.1). Taxonomy (NCBI): domain Eukaryota; kingdom Metazoa; phylum Chordata; class Actinopteri; order Salmoniformes; family Salmonidae; genus Oncorhynchus; species Oncorhynchus clarkii. The sequence goes on from NC_092164.1 coordinate 62,839,020, forward strand.
CCTTCTCCCCCGATTGCTCAGTTTGGCCGGATGGCCAGCTCTAGGATGAGTCTGGTGGTTCCAAACTTCTTCCATTCAAAAATGATGGAGGCCACTGTCTTCTTGAGGACCTTCAATGCTCAGAAATGTTTTCATACCAGCTGTGCCTCGACACAATCCTGTTTCGGAGCTCTACGGACTATTTCTTTGACCTCAATGCTTGTTTTTTGCTCTGACATAGACTGTCAACTGTGGGACCTTATATAGACAGGTGTGTGCCTTTCCAAATCATGTCCAATCAGTTGAATTTACCACAGGTGGACTCCAATCAAGTTGTAGAAACATCTCAAGGATGATCAATGGAAACAGGATGTACCTGAGTTCAATACCCCAGAATGACAAAGCAAAAACAGATTTTAAGACATGTTTGCAAATGTATTAGACATAAAAACAGAAATACCTTATTTACATAAGTTTTCAGACCCTTTGCTATGAGACTCGAAATTGAGCTCAAGTGCATCCTGTTTCTCATGATCAGTATAAAGTACAATATTTTCTTAAGGAATGTAGTACAAGTATAAGTACAAGTTGTCAACAATATAAATCGTAAAGTAAAGTACAGATACACAAAAAAAGACTTAAGTAGTACTTTAAAGTATTTTTACTTAAGTACTTTATACCACTGGATATTTTGTAGTAAATATTCTGAAAGTGAGACAACATATCATCAAAAGGCACCTTTCTCATAACACAATTCACAATATACAATACACAGTACACAGTACGTTTTATTCATGTATTTGTAACAAAGCATGAAGGAAGTATGGTGCATTTTAAAACGGTGATAGTTTAAACTCAATTTAAACAGACATGGACAATATCATTTTGTGTGTATGTTGCATTATTTATTTGTGGTGGTGGCATGTCATACAGCAAGTGGTTGGTTTAAGGAGTTAGCAACACCGCTAGCTACTACCATACAATTTAACAACCCAGTTCACAACCTACAAAAAAGACATATGGCTTTGTAGTGAGAAACAAAAAGAACAATAGCTATTTTAACTATTCATGACCTTATTAACTATTCATTATTTTATTTCAGGCCATTGATTCATATGTAAAGTAGATTATTCATATCACAGCAATAGAATAACTACATAACAGTAAATATGGTAATTAATAATGCATAACAATGTAAATAATTTACTGTACACACCCCCAAGCCTAATCCTATGGTAAACCGGCTCACTCCAGCGTGAGCACATCAAAGATTGTTTATGTTAAACGAGCTCCTTGGGCTGAATTAACTGCGTGCTCTCATCCCGTTTGCACGGAAAACGCCGGTTGCACATTGTAAATAAACAGCATGAAGTTATTGTGAGGAGTTGCAGCAGAACAATGGAATCCAGTGTAAAACAGATCCATTTAAACAGCTACATAGACCATGGAGGCTACATAGAGGCTACATAGAGGCTACATAGAACTACATAGAGGCTACACATACATATACATATATATATATGCCATGGAATGTTTGTTGGTGTCTCCAACAGCAAAATAACTTAGATATAACTTCTGATTTTCTTTTTTACTAAATAAATAAATACTAATTATTAACAGTTTTTTACATTTTAACATTTTAACATTTTAACTAAAGTGCAGCTTCTTGAATTTCCAAAAGAGAAAAAAAAGTGGTTTCATAACATTAGTGGAACATTCATCAAAATAGGTCATTACATTATCAATCAAATGGTGTTCAATGTTGTTGTAAATGACAGGGGAAGTAAACGGACTGGATGTGTTACGTCTGTTTCTGGGATGGTGTTTGACAACATAATCACAGTCTGGTCACCAAACCAGAATCTCTTTACAGAGAGCAGCTCTTCAAGTCTGGACAACCCATCAAAGACTACGTCAATGCTGTTTACAATCACAAATTAAAAGCTAAAAAAAAAACATAAATATAGGGATGGAATGGAATGAAATCCTGAAGGAAGATGACTGAACGATAAGCAGAACAAAATGTTGTCTTAGCCAAAAACACATTAAACCTGTCCAATTATAAGTTGAGACAAAGCAAACATGTTTTAGTCTTTAAAGACTAGTCAACAGGACATTATGCTATAGAGTAGGATGGTGGAGAAAATATTCAACAACAACATTGAAGTTAACAAACTTACTACGACCTCTGTATAATTGTGCCCATTAACGTGTTTAAAATTGTAGTAGTGTAGTAATAATTACTAAACAGTCTTTTATCTTGTTTTTTTATTTTATTATCTTGTTACACGTTTAGCTGTAAACCTGCTTCTTGTTGGACAAGAGATGTCTAGAAAAGACAGATTGCACTGTGAAACCTGACATGACTTTCCACGTGAGGCGCATTTCAGATAACTTTATTTTAGATTTACAGTGATTAAATGGAATACATGGAACTAAACATTACATTATTATGTCTTCATATACCATGTAATGGTTTCTTTGCATGACAGACCAGCTGTAAGGTTGACATATCATAGAGACATTATAGAGCTGAGCAGTGAGAGAGGCACTATTGTTTTGACCTCACTCGGATTAGTCAGACAAGTAAAAAAAACTTCTCAACTGGTTGGTATTAGTGGTGATATTATTGTGAAGTTTTAAAGCAGCGAGCGAGTCCCAGTATTTGTAACGGTAATGACTTACAGGAGAAAATGACGGCGGTGGCAGGTCACTTCCTGACTCTAATTCTCAGCACACACCTATGAAAAATAAAAAACTGGAATATTTTGCAGGCGGTTTATTTTCAAAGCAGTGGCCTGTGTGTGAACAGAGGTTCCATTCAGACCTGGAGAGAGGGTAGTGGGGAAAGGGGCCAAACGATCTGGTAGCAGAGGCCGACCTGCACCTGCTTTAAAAACACTTTAACAGGCAATTATCCTGCCAGGCCAGCTCCAATACGGCAAGCCCACAACATACATGTCTGAAAGTGGAGCGACAGGAGGATGGGGAGGGAGGGGGGACAAGGAGGGGTAGCCGGGGGTTGGTTTGTGTGTGTGTGTGTGTCTTTGTGTGTCCTTGTGTGCATAGGGGTGTATGTTTGTATGGATGGGGTGAGGGTGGGGGGTGGGGGGTGGGGGGGGGGGGGGTGCAAAGGATTCCAATCACCTTTGACCTTTGCAGGGACAGCCCCATTGTCTCGACTCCGCTCAAAATGAAACACAACCACAGTGGTTTTAACTAGAGTACGATACTCTTTGAAACAGATTGTTTGGCCTACTCTTTTTTGAACATTGATGAATTCTGAAATGATTTGAGATCAACTTAAATAATTTATCACTAACACTTACAAAGGTCTGGGACAGTTTGAAATCAAAACATAGTCGGCAAAGTATTATTTTATTGACTGGGCCAGATCAAATGATTAACCCCTTTAACCTGATTCTCAACCAGCTGGTAGAGCATCTTTTGATAATTTAATTTAGAAGTGGATATGAAAAAAATAAACAAACTCCCCCAGCCCTCCTGTATCAATGAACATCATTTGTATCCTGTTGGGTTGCTACACTTCTGTGTTGTGGCACTCTAACGTTGCCCACTCAGAGGGCTGTGAGAAAACTGAAAATCAGTCCCCATGTGGGATAAAAGGCAGGAATTCAGCTGGTGAGGGATTAACATTGCACCATTCCTGCTAGTAGAGAAATACATATCTAACTGTGTAAAAGGGTTTAACATTGCACCATTCCTGCTAGTAGAGAAATACATATCTAACTGTGTAAAAGGGTTTAATATTGCACCATTCCTGCTAGTAGAGAAATACATATCTAACTGTGTAAAAGGGTTTAACATTGCACCATTCCTGCTAGTAGAGAAATACATATCTAACATTGCACCATTCCTGCTAGTAGAGAAATACATATCTAACTGTGTAAAAGGGTTTAACATTGCACCATTCCTGCTAGTAGAGAAATACATATCTAACTGTGTAAAAGGGTTTAACATTGCACCATTCCTGCTAGTAGAGAAATACATATCTAACTGTGTAAAAGGGTTTAACATTGCACCATTCCTGCTAGTAGAGAAATACATATCTAACTGTGTAAAAGGGTTTAACATTGCACCATTCCTGCTAGTAGAGAAATACATATCTAACTGTGTAAAAGGGTTTAACATTGCACCATTCCTGCTAGTAGAGAAATACATATCTAACTGTGTAAAAGGGTTTAACATTGCACCATTCCTGCTAGTAGAGAAATACATATCTAACTGTGTAAAAGGGTTTAACATTGCACCATTCCTGCTAGTAGAGAAATACATATCTAACTGTGTAAAAGGGTTTAACATTGCACCATTCCTGCTAGTAGAGAAATACATATCTAACTGTGTAAAAGGGTTTAACATTGCACCATTCCTGCTAGTAGAGAAATACATATCTAACTGTGTAAAAGGGTTTAACATTGCACCATTCCTGCTAGTAGAGAAATACATATCTAACTGTGTAAAAGGGTTTAACATTGCACCATTCCTGCTAGTAGAGAAATACATATCTAACTGTGTAAAAGGGTTTAACATTGCACCATTCCTGCTAGTAGAGAAATACATATCTAACTGTGTAAAAGGGTTTAACATTGCACCATTCCTGCTAGTAGAGAAATACATATCTAACTGTGTAAAAGGGTTTAACATTGCACCATTCCTGCTAGTAGAGAAATACATATCTAACTGTGTAAAAGGGTTTAACATTGCACCATTCCTGCTAGTAGAGAAATACATATCTAACTGTGTAAAAGGGTTTAACATTGCACCATTCCTGCTAGTAGAGAAATACATATCTAACTGTGTAAAAGGGTTTAACATTGCACCATTCCTGCTAGTAGAGAAATACATATCTAACTGTGTAAAAGGGTTTAACATTGCACCATTCCTGCTAGTAGAGAAATACATATCTAACTGTGTAAAAGGGTTTAACATTGCACCATTCCTGCTAGTAGAGAAATACATATCTAACTGTGTAAAAGGGTTTAACATTGCACCATTCCTGCTAGTAGAGAAATACATATCTAACTGTGTAAAAGGGTTTAACATTGCACCATTCCTGCTAGTAGAGAAATACATATCTAACTGTGTAAAAGGGTTTAACATTGCACCATTCCTGCTAGTAGAGAAATACATATCTAACTGTGTAAAAGGGTTTAACATTGCACCATTCCTGCTAGTAGAGAAATACATATCTAACTGTGTAAAAGGGTTTAACATTGCACCATTCCTGCTAGTCTCTCGACCTTGATGAGAAGGAAAATATAAAAAGGATCAAAAGCAATCATTTTGTAAATCTTTGCTCAAAGAGACCGTTGATATATCAGTAAAAAGTACGGTGGACTAAGAATATTTTTTTATTAAAAAGAGTTAATTTGGTGAGAAATGTGATTGAATTGTTGACAACACACTATATTAAACAACATACAGTACCAGGCAAAATATTTTATTTGGACTATTTTCTACATTATAGAATAATAGTGAAGACATCAATACAAGGAAATAACACGTATGGAATCACGTAGTCACCAAAGAAGTGTTAAACAAATCAAAATATACTTTCTTTTTGAGATTTTTCAAAGTAGCCACCCTTTGCCTTTATGACAGCTTTGCACACACTTGGCATTGTCTCTTTCATAGTTTTGATTTCTTCACCATTATTCTAGAAAATTGTAGAAAAAAAGTAAAAACATTTTGAAAAACTCTTGAATGAGTAGGTGTGTCCAAACTTTTGACTGGTACTGTAAATAGGTTAAACCACCATCATAAACCATGGAGATCAATTAATCAATATTCAGTCATTTAAAATGTACGTTTGGACATGCACATTTACTATGATCAGTCCTCACTTACCTACCCATAAAAGAATCAGACCTAAGTTGAGTAAACAGTAATGTGACATTAATATTTACAGAGCTTGGCAATTAAAATACGCAAATATAGTGTGTCAGGAAACAACGTAACTCAACTTCACTATGATAGAGAGATGAGTAGAATTAAATATGATTTTTCAAATATCCTCTTGGGAGCCATTAGGTTAAACCCATAGTCCTAAATGTATTCATTTCAGCTTTAGAATCTCTCTGTGCTGGTTCATCATTCTATTTATTTATGATCTAACTAGGCAAGTCAGTTAAGAACAAATTCTTATAGACAATGGCAGCCTACCGGGGAACAGTGGGTTAGCTGCCTTGTTCTGAGGCAGAACGAGAGATTTTTTTTACCTTGTCAGCTCGGGGATTTGATCCAGCAACCTTTCGGTTACTGGCCCAACAGCTCTAGCCGCCAGGCTACCTGCCACCCCCAATCATCTTTCAAGTGGAAAAGACTTAGTAGAAATGTACCAATATGTCAACAACAAAAACATGTAGCGAATTTAATGAAGCCAACATTGAGGAAGACAAACAGTAGCTTTCAAAGACAGTGTGGCTTGTTAAAAGAGGACATCACATTTACACATCCATTTTCAATGTATAGTTGCTCTACTTTTGTAACGTCGGTGTTTGACCCTGACTCTGAACGTCTGTTCACTACCAGTGTTTACTTTGCCAAAAAATGCATATTGTTATTATGGTCCACACCTGAAGTAATGTACTATCTGCGAGAATTAGTCTCTCTCAAACTTCTACCATTCTACCCCTAGAGAGACTTAAATTTGACAGGAGTTTGATACATTTAGGTAAATCTGATCTCCATTGTGGTCCTATGTAGAAAACCTCTCATAAATGACCCATTTTATAATTGTGATGTTTGTATCTTCATTTTCTCCATTTTCTGAGTGCCTTTTTGTATAATGTTTTGCTGTATCCTTATTACTTTTATTGTACATAGTGTGGTGCATGTTGGTTTGGTTGGTTTGGTTGTCTATGTAACCTCTGTTAAAATTTAAAAAAAACATTATAATAAAAAGATAATTAAACAAAAAAAATCCTCTCTGGAAGTCATTACACAGTCCAGAGAGAGACAGTGAGAAAGAAAGAGAGAGAGAGAAAGAGAGAGAGAGAGAGAGAGCGAGAGAGACAGAGAGAGAGAGAGAGAGAGAGCGAGAGAGAGAGATTGCCAGGACCACAAATACAAATTCCATCTAGACACCGTTGCCCCAGAGCACACAAAAAACTATACCTCTGCCTAAACATCAGCGCCACTGGTAACTTCCATAAAGCTGTGAACGAGCTGAGAGACAAGGCAAGAAAGGCCTTCTATGCCATCAAAAGGAACATACAATTTGACTTACCAATTAGGATCTGGCTAAAAATAATTGAATCATTTAAAGAACTAATTTCCCACTGCATGCAGAATTCTGCAAAAAATATCCTCTGTGTACAATGTAAAACACCAAATAACGCATGCAGTGCAGAATTAGGCCGATACTAATTATCTAAATCCAGAAAAAGTTGTTAAATTCTACAACCAAGTAAAAGGAATTGATTCCCAAACCTTCCATAACAAAGCCATCATCTACAGAGAGATAAACATGGAGAAGAGTCCCCTATGCAAGCTTCACAAAGTTCACAAACACAAACAGACCCAACCAAATCATCAGAAAACAAAAAGATAATTACTTGACACATTGGAAATAATTAAGAAATAAATAGCAAACTAGAATGCTATTTGGCCCTAAACAGAGAGTACACAGTACACAGGCAGAATACCTGAGACCACTGTGACTGACACAAACTTAAGGAAATCTTTGACTATGTGCAGACATAGTGAGCAGAGCCTTGCTATTGAGGCAGACCTGGCTCTCAAGAGAAGACAGGCTATGTGCTCACTGCCCACAAAATGAGGTGGAAATTGAGCTGCACTTCCTAACCTCCTGCCCAATGTATGACCATATTAGAGAGACACATTTCCCTCAGATTACATAGACCCACGAAGAATTAGAAAAACAAATCCAATTTTGATAAACTCCCATATCTATTGGGTGAAATACCACAGTGCGACATCACAGCAGCAAGATTTGTGACCTGTTGCCACGAGAAAAGGGCAACCAGTGAAGAACAAACACCATTGTAAATGCAATCCAAATTCATGTTTATTTATTTTCCCTTTTGTACTTTAACTATTTGCACATCGTTACCCATCGTTACAACACTATAGAAATAATCAGTGGAATGGGAGACTCGATATGGGCCGATAGGATTGGCTTTTTCAGAAGATATTTTATTTCTGCCACTTTTAGTGAGTTCAGGAAAGCGGCCTCCCTATTGGAGTGCGTACAGATGGTATGTCTTTTGCCCCCTGTTCCTGTTCCTGCTCCTGCTCCTGCTCCTGCTCCTGTTTCTGTTTCTGTTTCTGTTTCTGTTTCTGTTTCTGTTCCTGTTCCTGTTCCTGTTCCTGCTCCTGCTCCTGTTCCTGCTTCTGTTCCTGTTCCTGTTCCTGTTCCTGTTCCTGCTCCTGCTCCTGTTCCTGTTCCTGCTCCTGCTCCTGCTCCTGTTCCTGTTCCTGCTCCTGTTCCTGTTCCTGTTCCTGTTCCCGTTCCCGCTCCTGTTCCTGTTCCTGTTCCTGTTCCTGATCCTGCTCCTGCTCCTGTTCCTGATCCTGTTCCTGTTCCTGTTCCTGCTCCTGCTCCTGTTCCTGTTCCTGCTCCTGCTCCTGTTCCTGTTCCTGTTCCTGCTCCTGTTCCTGTTCCTGTTCCTGTTCCTGCTCCTGTTCCTGTTCCTGCTCCTGTTCCTGTTCCTGTTCCTGCTCCTGATCCTGTTCCTGTTCCTGTTCCTGCTCCTGTTCCTGCTCCTGCTCCTGCTCCTGTTCCTGATCCTGTTCCTGTTCCTGTTCCTGCTCCTGTTCCTGTTCCTGCTCCTGCTCCTGTTCCTGTTCCTGCTCCTGTTACTGCTCCTGTTCCTGCTCCTGTTCCTGTTCCTGTTCCTGTTCCTGTTCCTGCTCCTGCTCCTGTTCCTGATCCTGTTCCTGTTCCTGCTCCTGTTCCTGTTCCTGTTCCTGCTCCTGTTCCTGTTTCTGTTTCTGTTTCTGTTTCTGTTCCTGTTCCTGTTCCTGTTCCTGCTCCTGTTCCTGTTCCTGTTTCTGCACATTTGATAACGGGCCATTCTAAATCAAAAACGGATTTTTACATATTACTAAAGACAAGATTTAATTGAGAATAGTCTGATTGGTGAACAATATGATCAATTGATGAGAGAACAGCAGCATGAGGCAAGGAACAGAGCAACCAACAATAGTCTATAGTCGCATTATGCAGCCCATTCACGTTCTGATTTCAAAGACATTCTAAAGGTTTGAATCATTCACAAGTAAAGTTGCCAAATAACTCTAAATCGATCTGTTTCAAATAACCACTTGTACGCTCAACATAACCACTTCATGTGCAGTGTGGCTGCGGAATGGGAAAAATATATTTTATGTTTTATTCAGCTAAGTTCAATTATATTCTTCTTATTATAAAATCATATAATATAAAATAATGGCACGGGATTCTAAGCATACTTTGTCTGCTAAATGAATTAACCAACAGCCTATGGCATGGAGCATAGCTAGAAAAAAGACAGTAGACCAACTCATATTCTGTTCTTCTGAAATACTTTTTCTTCATATCATAATGCTTCTTTATACCTGCCTAAAAATAATATTACGTTGATTTATTATACTTTTTAAATGTAGATGTTCCAAAGGCTTGTACGCGTGGAGGCCCGGAGATGCTAAGCATGTTTGTGTTAATTAACGGTAAATTACTGTCAGACCGGCAGTCTTTTTCCATGAGAATAACTGACAGACAAAATTGTATGACTGTCACAGCCTTAGTTAGAAATGCCAGGTCTGATTTCAAGTTCCAGTCCACCCCTGCCTGCAACTAGCAGAGAGGACAGGGGTATAACGTGTGGCATTCTTCTCTCGCGGATCAGAACAAAAGAGTTTGTACCCAAATTAGGATGGAGTCTCGATGTGGACAAGAATGTGTTACATCATGATGACAGCAACAGTGTGGTGTGTCTGGCTGCACACACACACACACACACGCACGCACGCACGCACGCACACACACACACACACACACACACACACACACACACACACACACACACACACACACACACACACACACACACATGCCTTGAGTGATTTGCTTCGTGTTTGGAATAAGCACCTCCTCTCAAGCCAGGGACATCTCTCTCTCTTTCAGGCCAGGGACACCTCCTCTCTCTTTCAGGCCAGGGACACCTCCTCTCTCTTTCAGGCCAGAGACACCTCTTATCTCTCAGGCTAGGGACACCTCCTCTCTCTCAGGCCAGGGACACCTCCTCTCTCTCAGGCTAGGGACACCTCCTCTCTCTCAGGCCAGGGACACCTCCTCTCTTTCAGGCCAGGGACACCTCCTCTCTCTCAGGCCAGGGACACCTCCTCTCTCTCAGGCCAGGGACACCTCCTCTCTCTCAGGCTAGGGACACCTCCTCTCTTTCAGGCCAGGGACAGGGATGGCATGCTATCAGTAACTCTGTGCTACAGCTGCCAGCTCCGTGCCCAGTGGAGCAGAGTGCCACACAATGCCCTTATCTAGCCCACGCTCCCTCCAGCTCTTTTACTCTTTTAATGACATACATTTTTATTTTTTATTTACTGTCCCCTCTCCTTGTCATCTCTGTGATCTGTGATCTGTGACAGCGAGACTGTGTGTTGGTGTGCATGTGTGTGTAACTGCAAGACTGTCTGCTTTTCCACTTACTTAACTAGCTGACCGCTGTGTAGCATTAAGCTACACCCCTTTTTGTAGTCTTTCAACCTTCGCCAACTGGGCAGGGCCCGTCAGCGTCAGAGGAATCTGAAAGGGAGGAAAAAAAACAGAGTCTAATTTGAGTCTCATGTGTTTATATGACGATCATGTGAAAGGATCAAATACATGGCTCAAACGCCGCTGGTCGAGGGCCATCTTTCATGTTCACCCCAGTTGACACGATCTCTTTTAGTTTTCGCAGCAGAGAGAGAGAGAGAGAAAGAGAGAGACACGCACATACAGAACTAACATCAACAACATGAATGCCAATCCTTCCTGGTTGAGGGTTGAGGAGATATTGCTTCTCTTCTAGTTTTCATGAATATTACTGCGATGAAAATTCCAGATTGTCTGCATAATCAAATAATATTCAGCAGAGACACCCCAAATATAAACCACAAGACATGCCATCGGGGGTCTCTTCACAGTCCCCAAATCCAAAACGAATTCACGGCAAAGCACAGTATTATTCAGAGCCATGATTACATGGAACTCCCATCCATCTCCAATTACTCAAGCAAACAGCAGGACTATAAGGGGACAGTCACGATTTCCGCCGAACTCTGTCCCTCTACTTGTTCAGGCGCCGTTCGGCGGTCGACGTCACCGGCCATCTAGCCATCGCCAATCCACTTTTCATTTTCCATTTGTTTTGTCTTTGTTTTACACACCTGGTTTCAATTCCCCAATTACATGTTCATTATTTAACCCTCTGTTTTCCCCATGGTTTTTGTGCGTGATTGTTTTATGTATGTTCGGTCCGTTATCGTGGGCTCGGTATTACGACATGTTATTGGAACATTTGAGTAAAGTTACTTGTGTTACTCATCTCTGCTGTCCTGCGCCTGACTCCTCTACACCAGCTACACCCAGACCACTACAAGGACACAGACACACCCAAACACACACCATTTTTTTTAGATGTATTGTTTGTACTATTATTGTTATAAGCTTCTTTGGTTAATTGTATTTTTTGCATATTTTATTTTAAATATGTGTGACTGTCCTTGACTATCAGTGTATGAGGTTTTAGTTACTTGTCATGTTTTGTGTTTTTTTTGTGGACCCCAGGAAGAGTAGCAGCTGCTTCTGCAAAATCTAATGGGGATCCTAATCAACAAAAATAATAAAATAAACACACACAGGCCATAGCAGACACCCAGATATAGACAACCTAGATAGGTAGACAACCCTGATATAGAGATAGACACAACCCTGATATTGTCACACCCTGATCTGTTTCACCTGTCTTCGTGATTGTCTCCACCCCCCTCCAGGTGTCGCCCATATTCCCCATTATCCCCTATGTATTTATACCTGCGTTCTCTGTTTGTCTGTTGCCAGTTAATTTCGTTTGTCAAGTCAACCAGTGTTTTTGTGTCTCAGCTCCTGCTTTTCCCAGCCTCTCTTATTCTCACCCTCCTGCTTTCCCCCCCTTGCCTGTCCTGAATCTGAGGATATAGAGAAATAGAGATATAGAGAAACACAACCCTGATCTAGAGAGACACAACCCTGATATTGACAATCCTGATATAGAGAGACACAACCCTGATATTGACAACCCTGATATAGAGAGACACAACCCTGATATTGACAACCCTGATATAGAGAGACACAACCCTGATATTGACAACCCTGATCTAGACACAACTCTGTACTTGGCTGTCACACCACCCACATAAGAGGCCCAATTCAGTATACTATAAAGCAGTGGAGGTGACATGAACTGACATGTTGTCCACCCAATCATAGGATTGGTGGAACGAATCTGTTACTGAATGCATAAGCTACAGCTAACTAGCACTGCAGTGCATAAAATGTGGTGAGTAGTAGACTCAGAGAGAAAGACAATAGTTTCACAGTTTTATACAACTTAATTTCTACCAAAATTAAGAAGTAAGAGGGATCGAGTTAGAGAGAGAGAGAGAGATCTAGCTATATTTGGTGTTATTTTTTATAAACTTTCACTTTTACTAGGCTAGCGAATGCAGCTAGCTAGTTTAGCCTACTCAAACACCCGGCTCAAACAGAGAGGGATGATATGTTAGCTAGCTGGCTATGGCTATCCAACAGAGAGGGATGCTATGTTAGCTAGCTGGCTATGGCTATCCTACAGAGAGGGATGCTATGTTAGCTAGCTGGCTATGGCTATCCAACAGAGAGGGATGCTATGTTAGCTAGCTGGCTATGGCTATCAAACAGAGAGGGATGCTATGTTAGCTAGCTGGCTATGGCTATCCAACAGAGAGGGATGCTATGTTAGCTAGCTGGCTATGGCTATCCAACAGAGAGGGATGCTATGTTAGCTAGCTGGCTATGGCTATCCAACAGAGAGGGATGCTATGTTAGCTAGCTGGCTATGGCTATCCAACACTGGAACTCTTCCAAGTCAAGGTAAACTTAAGGTTTTATTAATTTACTGCCACCGGGACCCACCGGTGTAAATACTAAACTGCTTTCTGACTGTACACTGTACTGCGTGATTGTAGTGGGTTTACTAACACGTTAGATCTAGTATGTTGACTATGACAACAATGAAGGCTGTTTGTAGCGGTTAGGGGTCATGATATGAAGGTTTGACTTGGTCACAGACAGCTGATATGTTGTGCACTGAAGTCCACAAGTGAATGGAAAAGGTGAGAGGAAGAGAGCACATAGAAAGTTGCAAGAAGTAATTAAATATACAATGAGCAAAGTGATCATGGGTGTATTCTTTTTACAGATTCTGTTGAAAAACTTTTCTTAAACGGAAGCAAACAGTGTAAAATGGGGATAAACATACCTGAATTTGTCCAATAGAAACTCTAATTTGCAACTGTCGGACTATTGATTACAGATCAGCTAGATGCAGGCATGAGTGTGCAAGGCGGTATTGAATGTGTCACTGTCTGTCACATTGATTACTCAACATTCTCTCTACCTGTGCACCTATGTTGTAAACTTTCATTCATAGGCTAGTTTGTAGCAACCTCATGATGGGTATAGGGAAAATTAAAGTATCATGTAGTAGCCTAAACCTATCTCTATTAAATTGAACTGGGTGAATGGAATATGATTGACAGTCATCAAATATGCTGTAATAGAAATAAAGGCCATGCTCATATTTTATTTATATTTTTTACAAAAATGGTCATCCTCCCTGATCTTAAATGTCACCGACTGCCACTTGCTCACTTTGTCATGCGATGCTGTAAAGTTCACACTTTCAGAAGACTGCTCATACTGAGTGCAGTTGACAGTATTTTCAATGAATTTGAACAGATATGCTGTGAACTAACGCACCAGAACATTTTAAATAATGGGAGTTCCAATACGGCATAGCATGTGGCCCGTGTATCGTGGCTCGTGTATCGTGGCCCGTGTATCGTGGTTCCAACATAAAATCACTCCGCAAATGATAATTGAATTGGCAGTGTGTTAGCTCATAACGCAGGCATCTTCGGGCCAAGACAATGTTTTCAGCTACTGTACAGTATGTGGTGCACAAGTCCACTGGTCCTCATATCCCCCAGAACACCCACAATACCGGGAGTACTCCACAGTACAGGGTATACTCCACAGTACAGGATATACTCCACAGTACAGGATATACTCCACAGTACAGGGTATACTCCACAGTACAGGGTATACTGCACAGTACAGGTTATACTCCACAGTACAGGGTATACTCCACAGTACAGGGTATACTCCACAGACCAGGGTATACTCCACAGTACAGGGTATACTCCACAGTACAGGGTATTCTCCACAGTACAGGATATACTCCACAGTACAGGGTATACTCCAGAGTACAGGGTATACTCCACAGTACAGGATATACTCCACAGTACAGGATATACTCCACAGTACAGGGTATACTCCACAAATACCGGATATACTCCACAGTACAGGATATACTCCACAGTACAGGATATACTCCACAGTACAGGGTATACTCAAAGTACAGGATGTACTCCACAGTACAGGGTATACTCCACAGTACATGATATACTCCACAGTACAGGGTATACTCCACAGAACAGGGTATACTCCACAATACCGGATATATTCCACAGAACAGGGTATACTCCACAGTACATGGTATAATCCACAGTACAGGGTACACTCCACAATACCGGATATCCTCCACAATACCGGATATACTCCACAGTACATGGTATACTCCACAGTACAGGGTATACTCCACAGTACAGGGTATACTCCACAGTACAGGGTATACTCCACAGTACAGGGTATACTCCACATTACAGGATATACTCCACAGTACAGGATATACTCTACAATACCGGATATCCTCCACAATACCGGATATACTCCACAGTACATGGTATACTCCACAGTACAGGGTATACTCCACAGTACAGGGTATACTCCACAGTACAGGGTATACTCCACAGTACAGGGTATACTCCACATTACAGGATATACTCCACAGTACAGGATATACTCTACAGTACAGGGTATACTCCACAGTACAGGGTATACTCCACAGTACAGGATATACTCCACAGTACAGGGTATACTCCACAGTACAGGGTATACTCCACAGTACCGGATGTATTCCACAGTACAGGGTATACTCCACAGTACAGGATATACTCCACAGTACAGGGTATACTCCACAGTACCGGATGTATTCCACAGTACAGGGTATACTCCACAGTACAGGGTATACTCCACAATACTGGATATACTCCACAGTACAGGATATACTCCACAGTACAGGATATACTCCACAGTACAGGGTATACTCCACAGTACAGGGTATACTCCACAATACTGGATGTATACCACAGTACATGGTATACTCCACAGTACAGGATATACTCCACAGTACAGGGTATACTCCACAGTACAGGGTACACTCCACAGTACAGGGTATACTCCACAATACCGGATATACTACACAGTACATGGTACACTCCACAGTACAGGGTATACTCCACAATACCGGATATACGCCACAGTACATGTTATACTCCACAGACCAGGGTATACTCCACAGTTCAGGGTATACTCTACAGTACAGGGTATACTCCACAGTACAGGGTATACTCCACAGTACAGGGTATACTCCACAGTACAGGGTATACTCCACACTACAGGGTATACTCCACAGAACAGGGTATACTACACAGTGCAGGGTATACTCTACAGTACAGGGTATACTCCACATTACAGGGTATACTCCACAGTACAGGGTATACTCCACAGTACAGGGTATACGCCACATTACAGGGTATACTCCACAGACCAGGGTATACTCCACAGTACAGGGTATACTCTACAGTACAGGGTATACTCCACAGTACAGGGTATACTCCACAGCACAGGGTATACTCCACACTACAGGGTATACTCCACAGTACAGGTTATACTCCACAGTACAGGGTATACTCCACAGTACAGGGTATACTCCACAGTACAGGATATACTCCACAGTACAAGGTACACTCCACAGTACAGGGTATACTCCACAGTACAGGGTATACTCCACAGTATAGGGTATACTCCACAATACTGGATGTATTCCACAGTACATGGTGTACTCCACAGTACAGGGTATACTCCACACTACAGGGTATACTGCTCAGTACAGGTTATACTCCACAGTACAGGGTATACTCCACAGTACAGGTTATACTCCACAGTACAGGGTATACTCCACAGTACAGGGTATACTCCACAGTACAGGGTATACTCCACAGTACAGGGTATACTCCACAGTACAGGGTATACTCCACAGTACAGGGTATACTACACAGTACAGGGTATACTCCACAGTACAGGGTATACAGTGCATTCGGAAAGTATTCAGACCCCTTCCTTTTTCCACATTTTGTTATGTTACAGTCTTATTATAAATTTGAATGTCGACAGCATTGAAGGTCCCCAAGAAGCCTCCATCATTCTTAAATGGAAGATGTTTGGAACCACTAAGACTCCTAGAGCTGTCCGCCCGGCCAAACTGAGCAATCGAGGGAGAAGGGCCTTGGTCAGGGAGATGACCAAGAACCCTATGGTCAATCTGACAGAGCTCCAGAGTTCCTTAGGGGGGATGGGAGAACCTTCCAGAAGGCCAACCATTTCTGCAGCATTCCACACATCCGGCCTTTATGGTAGAGTGGCCAGATGGAAGCCACTCCTCAGTAAAAGATGCCTGACAGCCCACTTGGAGTTTGCAAAGTTACCTAAAGGTCTATAAGACAAGATTTTCTGGTCTGATAAAACCAAATTTGAACTCTTTGGCCTGAATGTCAAGTGTCACGTCTGGAGGAAACCAGGCAATGCTCATCACCTAGCCAATAGCATCCCTACAATGAAGCATGGTGGTGGCAGCATCATGCTGTGTGCCAAGCTTGTAGCATCATACCCAATAAGACTCAATGCTGCAATAGCTGACAAAGCTTCTTTGACAAAGTACTCCATAAAGGATCTGAATACTTATGTAAATATGATATTTCAGTTTTTATTTTTAATACATTTGCAAAAATGTACTTAAAAAACTGTGTTTGTGTGTAGATTGAGGGGGGAGGCATTTTAATCCATTTTAGAATAAGGCACATATGCACATAATGAGATGTTGCTTTAATATATCCATATAATTTTCCTTTCTTATGAAGCCATCTATTTTGTGAAGTGCACCAGTCCCTCCTGGAGCAAAACACCCACACAACATGATGCTGCCACCCCCGTGCTTCACGGTTGGGATGGTTTTCTTCGGCTTGCAAGCCTCCCCCTTTTTCCTCCAAACATAATAATGGTCATTATGGCTAAACAGTTCTATTTTTGTTTCATCAGACCAGAGAACATTTCTCCAAAAAGTATGATCTTTGTCCCCATGTGCAGTTGCAAACTGTAGTCTGGCTTTTTTTATGGTGGTTTTTGAGCAGTGGCCTCTTCCATGCTGAGCGGCCTTTCAGGTTCTGTCGATATAGGACTCGTTTTACTGTGGATATAGATACTTTTGTACCTGTTTCCTCCAACATTTTACAAGGTCCTCTGCTGTTGTTCTGGGATTGATTTGCACTTTTTGGACCAAAGTACGTTCATCTATAGGAGACAGAATGTAGATGTCCTAACCAACTTGCCAGAACTATAGTTTGTTAACAAGAAATTTGTGGAGTGGTTGAAAAAGGAGTTTTAATGACTCCAACCTAAATGTATGTAAACTTCCGACTTCAACTGTATATATACACACACTAGACAGTACAGGATATATATATATATATTGATTTATTCTACAGAACAGGATATATATAGATATATATACTGTATTCCATAGTAAAGGATATATATAGATTGATTTATTCTACAGTACAGGATATATATATAGATTGATTTATTCTACAGTACAGGATAAATATATATATATATACGGTATTCCATAGTACAGGATATATATAGATTGATTTATTCTACAGTACAGGATATATATAGATTGATTTATTCTACAGTACAGTATATATCTAGATATATATACTGTATTCCACAGTACAGGATATATATAGATTGATTTGTTCTACAGTATAGGATATAGATATATATACTGTATTCCATAGTACAGGATATATATAGATATATATACTGTATTCCATAGTACAGGATATACTCCTGAATTGAGACATTTCAGACCACATTGTTGGCCTGAAATGGTCAGCATTTACCACCCAGCTAAAGACTAACTGTTGCCTGTTATTTTAAGCAGTGCTTCTCAGTGAGTGAGTTGGTTGTGTTCTCAGGCTGTGATTGACAAGTTTAAGCCCCAGGGGTTTCAGCTCCGTCTAGAGAACAGTCTGGCCATGGTACTGCATTTCAATCAGCTCCAGGACTTACACTCACATTACCCCACTGAAGAGTAAAAAGCTAATTGGGCAAAATAAGATAATGCATTAAAATATTCCCCAGAGGAAGTATTCACCAGCCAATGGGTTTTCTCTCTCTCTCACACACACACACACACACACACACACACACACACACACACACACACACACACACACACACGTTGTTGGAGCATATTTCAAATAGGTTTAGTGTCTTCCAAGATCCATCAACGTGTTGTGTGACTGTTTCATCCTCTTGGTGACAATGGTGATCATTTTACGCCAGGGTCACAACATGCTCTAATTTACCGTTGACATTCAGGAAATACGGAAACAATTTAGAAATATTATTTCTTCAGTAATATTGCAATGGATTATGGGATTTTATTTTTGTTTTCAGATATTTTGAATTAGCGCTCTGCTAAACTAACTTTGACATCGACTGTTACTCATGTTATTGTTTATCTGGGAAATGTTTTTTTCTCAACAACGTTTTCTGCTGAGCTTTGCAGTAGGACCATACATAATTAGGCATTTCTAAACACGCTAAATCCCCATTTCTATGACGCCATAATTACATTTCACAAGGAGATTATTCCACAAGATATTTTGTTAAGTATCCCGCTGAGTCTCTCTCCACCTCCCATGTTTCTTCAATCTATATAATAGAGTAAGAACGCCAATGACGACTAGAGAACACTGCAAATTATGAACCAATTACCTGGGACATAGTCCTGTCGCGTGTATAGTAGTTGAACGTGGCCTGCACTTCTGCGCATCCAAGCACCAATCAACCAATGTAATGGCAAGGTTGATCAGGGAAACTTGGTATCCCTGGCTCTGATACCTCTCTATCCCTGGCTCTGATACCTCTCTATCCCTGGCTCTGATACCTCTCTATCCCTGGTTCTGATACCTCTCTATCCCTGGCTCTGATACCTCTCTATCCGTGGCTCTGATACCTCTCTATCGCTGGCTCTGATACCTCTCTATCCCTGGCTCTGATACCTCTTTATCCCTGGCTCTGATACCTCTCTATCCCTGGCTCTGATACCTCTTTATCCCTGGCTCTGATACCTCTCTATCCCTGGCTCTGATACTTCTCTATCCCTGGCTCTGATACCTCTCTATCCCTGGCTCTGATACCTCTCTATCCCTGGCTCTGATACCTCTCTATCCCTGGCTCTGATACCTCTCTATCCCTGGCTCTGATACCTCTCGATCCCTGGCTCTGATACCTCTCTATCCCTGGCTCTGATACCTCTTTATCCCCGGCTCTGATACCTCTTTATCCCTGGCTCTGATACCTCTCTATCCCTGGCTCTGATACCTCTTTATCCCTGGCTCTGATACCTCTCTATCCCTGGCTCTGATAACTCTCTATCCCTGGCTCTGATACCTCTCTATCCCTGGCTCTGATACCTCTTTATCCCTGGCTCTGATACCTCTCTATCTCTGGCTCTGATACCTCTCTATCCCTGGCTCTGATACCTCTCTATCCCTGCCTCTGATACCTCTCTATCCCTGGCTCTGATACCTCTCTATCCCTGGCTCTGATACCTCTCTATCCCTGGCTCTGATACCTCTCTATCCCTGGCTCTGATACCTCTTTATCCCTGCCTCTGATACCTCTCTATCTATCCCTGGCTCTGATACCTCTCTATCCCTGGCTCTGATACCTCTCTATCCCTGGCTCTGATACCTCTTTATCCCTGCCTCTGATACCTCTCTATCCCTGGCTCTGATACCTCTCTCAAATCAGTTACAGTACAGCATCACAACAACCAGCCATCGTCTTTTTCAATGATGTATAATCGAATAATAAAGCACTGAGAATGATTAGAAAAATGTTAATCACGCTCAAATATGACTGGTGCGACTGACTTTAACACGCTAATGATAGTACAATATAGATATACAATATAGTAGAACATATCCCTGATAAAAAAATGTAGGATCAAAATAAATGGAATAGAGCTAAGCACAGGCACAATCCTAGACGGACGACCTGGTTTAGTCTGCTTTCCAACAGATGCTGGGAGACAAATTCACCTTTCAGCAGAACAATAGTCTACAACTCAAGGCCAAATCTACACTGGAGTTGCTTACCAAGACGACATTGAATGTTGAAGTGAGTCACCTAGTTACACTTAAATCATCTTGAAAATCTACGGCAAGACTTATCTAACAATGATCAACGACCAATGAACAACGACCAATGATCAACGACCAATGATCAACGACCAATGATCAACGACCAATGATCAACGACCAATGATCAACGACCAATGATCAACGACCAATGATCAACGACCAATGATCAACGACCAATGATCAACGACCAATGATCAACGACCAATGATCAACGACCAATGATCAACGACCAATGATCAACGACCAATGATCAACGACCAATGAACAACGACCAATGATCAACGACCAATGATCAACGACCAATGATCAACGACCAATGAACAACGACCAATGATCAACGACCAATGAACAACGACCAATGATCAACGACCAATGATCAACGACCAATGATCAACGACCAATGATCAACGACCAATGATCAACGACCAATGATCAACGACCAATGATCAACGACCAATGATCAACGACCAATGATCAACGACCAATGATCAACGACCAATGAACAACGACCAATGATCAACGACCAATGATCAACGACCAATGATCAACGACCAATGATCAACGACCAATGATCAACGACCAATGATCAACGACCAATGAACAACGACCAATGATCAACGACCAATGATCAACGACCAATGATCAACGACCAATGAACAACGACCAATGATCAACGACCAATGATCAACGACCAATGATCAACGACCAATGATCAACGACCAATGATCAACGACCAATGATCAACGACCAATGATCAACGACCAATGATCAACGACCAATGATCAACGACCAATGATCAACGACCAATGATCAACGACCAATGATCAACGACCAATGATCAACGACCAATGATCAACGACCAATGATCAACGACCAATGATCAACGACCAAATCAACGACCAATGAACAACGACCAATGATCAACGACCAATGATCAACGACCAATGATCAACGACCAATGATCAACGACCAATGATCAACGACCAATGATCAACGACCAATGATCAACGACCAATGATCAACGACCAATGAACAACGACCAATGATCAACGACCAATGATCAACGACCAATGATCAACGACCAATGATCAACGACCAATGAACAACGACCAATGAACAACGACCAATGATCAACGACCAATGATCAACGACCAATGATCAACGACCAATGATCAACGACCAATGATCAACGACCAATGATCAACGACCAATGAACAACGACCAATGATCAACGACCAATGATCAACGACCAATGATCAACGACCAATGATCAACGACCAATGAACAACGACCAATGAACAACGACCAATGATCAACGACCAATGATCAACGACCAATGAACAACGACCAATGATCAACGACCAATGATCAACGACCAATGATCAACGACCAATGATCAACGACCAATGATCAACGACCAATGATCAACGACCAATGATCAACGACCAATGATCAACGACCAATGATCAATGATCAACGACCAATGATCAACGACCAATGATCAACGACCAATGATCAACGACCAATGATCAACGACCAATGATCAACGACCAATGATCAACGACCAATGATCAACGACCAATGATCAACGACCAATGATCAACGACCAATGATCAACGACCAATGAACAACGACCAATGATCAACGACCAATGATCAACGACCAATGATCAACGACCAATGATCAACGACCAATGAACAACGACCAATGAACAACGACCAATGATCAACGACCAATGATCAACGACCAATGATCAACGACCAATGATCAACGACCAATGATCAACGACCAATGATCAACGACCAATGAACAACGACCAATGATCAACGACCAATGATCAACGACCAATGAACAACGACCAATGAACAACGACCAATGATCAACGACCAATGATCAACGACCAATGAACAACGACCAATGATCAACGACCAATGATCAACGACCAATGATCAACGACCAATGAACAACGACCAATGATCAACGACCAATGATCAACGACCAATGATCAACGACCAATGATCAACGACCAATGATCAACGACCAATGATCAACGACCAATGATCAACGACCAATGATCAACGACCAATGATCAACGACCAATGATCAACGACCAATGATCAACGACCAATGATCAACGACCAATGAACAACCTGAAACTGCACATACCATTTCTGCCCGTGCTGCCGCTGCAGACCTCTACATCGGCCCACTAATACAGGACTATTAAGGTCCAGTACCCCTTCTCCCCACGGTTACACCCAGAAACACTCACAGCTGTAATCACTGCCTGTGGTGCTTCTACAAAGTATTGGGTGTGAATACTTATGTAAATGAGATATTTATTTATTTCATTTTCAATAAATGTGCAAACATTTCAACAACAACAAAAAATGTACTTCATCATGGGGGTATTGTGTGTAGATGGGTGAGATTAAACACAAAGTTAATCCATTTTGAATTCAGGCTGTAAAACAACAAAATGTGGAATAAATCAAGAGGTATGAATACTTGAATCACATAATATTGATAGCCCAGTCAGTTGGTAATGTGTTTACTGCTTGGTAAGACTGAAGAGTTTTGACTGACGCTACTGTCATCGTTTTCCTAATGCAGGGTACTCTTCGTTCCCATAATGCACAGAGATCTCATTCAGATGCTTTTAGTCCTAAATGGAAGAGTATCCTTATTATCTGAAGGTATAGAGAGTCTCTGGGAATGAGGTAGGCTATGCTATACTGTCTTGGGTAAAATCTGCTTTACCCCATACGAGAGGCTTGCAGGATATTGATGTTTGGAGCGTAATCTCTTTATCCGTGAGAGACGTGACACTCTGGTATCCGAACATTGTTCTTACCATCTCTGGATGGTAACTATGGTGTAGTAAATACAAGTGACAGTTGGATATTCCCTGAACAAACTCTGCACATGGGAGGAAGAAATTAAAAAGGTATACATACGAAGTATATTCTCTCTGCAGATTTGATTAATCCACATTTTAAGATGTTTGAGAGTTTTTTAATCATTTTATACAGCACATGAAAGCTTTGTTGACAATATTTTGTATTTCTTGAGTCCCACCGTCACACCGGCATGATTTAGTGCTCCTTACACCTTTTAAACGTTGTGTGTTTGAGCTACACACTGCTGGGTTATTGGGTTGGATTTGTCAAGAGAGAGAGAGATATGTAATCTAGAGAGAAATGTCTATGTAATTTGGTTCCCCTCCAAAAAAAGGAATTTGCAAACACAGACAGCCACATAGGAAACCCAGAGGATTCCACATCTCACGTTATTTAGTTAACCTAACAGTCTTTATTTAGTTAATCTAATAATCTTTATTTAGTTAACCTAATAGTCTTTATTTAGTTAATCTAATAGTCTTTATTTAGTTAATCTAATAGTCTTTATTTAGTTAATCTAATAGTCTTTATTTAGTTAACCCAATAGTCTTTATTTAGTTAACCTAATAGTCTTTATTTAGTTAATCTAATAATCTTTATTTAGTTAACCTAATAGTCTTTATTTAGTTAATCTAATAGTCTTAATTTAGTTAACCTAATAGTCTTTATTTAGTTAATCTAATAGTCTTTATTTAGTTAATCTAATAGTCTTTATTTAGTTAACCCAATAGTCTTAATTTAGTTAACCTAATAGTCTTTATTTAGTTAACGTAATAGTCTTTATTTAGTTAACCTAATAGTCTTTATTTAGTTAGCCTAATAGTCTTTATTTAGTTAATCTAATAGTCTTTATTTAGTTAACCTAATAGTCTTTATTTAGTTAACCTACTAGTCTTTATTTAGTTAACCTAATAGTCTTTATTTAGTTAGCCTAATAGTATTTATTTAGTTAACCTAATAGTCTTTATTTAGTTAACCTAATAGTCTTTATTTAGTTAACCTAATAGTATTTATTTAGTTAACCTAATAGTCTTTATTTAGTTAACCTAATAGTCTTAACAAAACACAATCACAGAGAAAGAGAGAACGAGACTTGATTCATTGCGTCTGTAATGGCGTTTGAGTAGCTAAAAACGCCCGTTTAATTTTCCCTACTGTTTAATTAATGAGCCACTAGAACTGTCCTGAACCTGAGCAGGAGATGTTGAGGGAATAAAAAAACCTAAAATATATTCCTAGAAGTTGGCTTGTTTAGCAGTGAGACTAGGGTCTTCTTCTGGGAGACAGAGGGGATGCGGCAGGGGACGGTAGCAGTGAGACTAGGGTCTTCTTCTGGGAGACAGAGGGGATGCGGCAGGGGACGGTAGCAGTGAGACTAGGGTCTTCTTCTGGGAGACAGAGGGGATGCGGCAGGGGACGGTAGCAGTGAGACTAGGGTCTTCTTCTGGGAGACAGTGGGGATGCAGCAGGGGACGGTAGCAGTGAGACTAGGGTCTTCTTCTGGGAGACAGAGGGGATGCAGCAGGGGACGGTAGCAGTGAGACTAGGGTCTTCTTCTGGGAGACAGAGTGGATGCAGCAGGGGACGGTAGCAGTGAGACTAGGGTCTTCTTCTGGGAGACAGAGTGGATGCAGCAGGGGACGGTAGCAGTGAGACTAGGGTCTTCTTCTGGGAGACAGAGGGGATGCAGCAGGGGACGGTAGCAGTGAGACTAGGGTCTTCTTCTGGGAGACAGAGTGGATGCAGCAGGGGACGGTAGCAGTGAGACTAGGGTCTTCTTCTGGGAGACAGTGGGGATGCAGCAGGGGACGGTAGCAGTGAGACTAGGGTCTTCTTCTGGGAGACAGAGTGGATGCAGCAGGGGACGGTAGCAGTGAGACTAGGGTCTTCTTCTGGGAGACAGTGGGGATGCAGCAGGGGACGGTAGCAGTGAGACTAGGGTCTTCTTCTGGGAGACAGAGTGGATGCAGCAGGGGACGGTAGCAGTGAGACTAGGGTCTTCTTCTGGGAGACAGAGTGGATGCAGCAGGGGACGGTAGCAGTGAGACTAGGGTCTTCTTCTGGGAGACAGTGGGGATGCAGCAGGGGATGGTAGCAGTGAGACTAGGGTCTTCTTCTTCTGGGAGACAGAGTGGATGCAGCAGGGGACGGTAGCAGTGAGACTAGGGTCTTCTTCTGGGAGACAGAGGGGATGCAGCAGGGGACGGTAGCAGTGAGACTAGGGTCTTCTTCTGGGAGACAGTGGGGATGCAGCAGGGGACGGTAGCAGTGAGACTAGGGTCTTCTTCTGGGAGACAGAGTGGATGCAGCAGGGGACGGTAGCAGTGAGACTAGGGTCTTCTTCTGGGAGACAGTGGGGATGCAGCAGGGGACGGTAGCAGTGAGACTAGGGTCTTCTTCTGGGAGACAGAGTGGATGCAGCAGGGGACGGTAGCAGTGAGACTAGGGTCTTCTTCTGGGAGACAGAGTGGATGCAGCAGGGGACGGTAGCAGTGAGACTAGGGTCTTCTTCTGGGAGACAGAGTGGATGCAGCAGGGGACGGTGGGAGACAGTGGATGAGACGGTAGGGTCTTCTTCTGGGAGACAGTGGGGATGCAGCAGGGGACGGTAGCAGTGAGACTAGCTTCTTCTGGGAGACAGTGGGGATGCAGCAGGGGATGGTAGCAGTGAGACTAGGGTCTTCTTCTTCTGGGAGACAGAGTGGATGCAGCAGGGGACGGTAGCAGTGAGACTAGGGTCTTCTTCTGGGAGACAGAGGGGATGCAGCAGGGGACGGTAGCAGTGAGACTAGGGTCTTCTTCTGGGAGACAGTGGGGATGCAGCAGGGGACAGTAGCAGTGAGACTAGGGTCTTCTTCTGGGAGACAGAGTGGATGCAGCAGGGGACGGTAGCAGTGAGACTAGGGTCTTCTTCTGGGAGACAGTGGGGATGCAGCAGGGGACGGTAGCAGTGAGACTAGGGTCTTCTTCTGGGAGACAGAGTGGATGCAGCAGGGGACGGTAGCAGTGAGACTAGGGTCTTCTTCTGGGAGACAGAGTGGATGCAGCAGGGGACGGTAGCAGTGAGACTAGGGTCTTCTTCTGGGAGACAGAGTGGATGCAGCAGGGGACGGTAGCAGTGAGACTAGGGTATTCTTCTGGGAGACAGAGGGGATGCAGCAGGGAATGGTAGCAGTGAGACTAGCTTCTTCGTGTACAGATGTGAACTTGTCCAATGAAGGGTTCATGCCTTTGATGTATGTTTTATCTCTCTCTCGCTCTCTTTCCCTCTCTCTCTCTCTGCGTCTCTCTCTCTCTCTGCATCTCTCTCTCTTTCCCTCTCTCTCTCTCTCTCTCTGCGTCTCTCTCTCTATTTCCCTCTCTCTCTCTCTGCGTCTCTCTCTCTGCATCTCTCTCTCTCTTTCCCTCTCTCTCTCTCTCTGCGTCTCTCTCTCTGCATCTCTCTCTCTCTTTCCCTCTCTCTCTCTCTCTGCGTCTCTCTCTCTGCATCTCTCTCTCTCTTTCCCTCTCTCTCTCTCTCTGCGTCTCTCTCTCTATTTCCCTCTCTCTCTCTCTCTGCGTCTCTCTCTCTGCATCTCTCTCTCTCTTTCCCTCTCTCTCTCTCTCTGCATCTCTCTCTCTCATAGAATAGCCTGAGCCAGGTTGATAGACCAGAGCAGAGCAGACACAGCCTGTGATCACCACCCCACTGCACTCATTGTCCTGTGAATCCTCCTATCGCCCTCTAGTGGTGGAGACCATGGATGCTGCAGTCAACAGTCCTGAGGTAACAAGTGAATCAAATCAAACAGCTCACGGGTATACCATGTTGCCCTCTGCAGAGAACAACTTATGTCAAATTGATTTGATGCTGAAAAAAATAAATAAGCATACATCTGCTGGTAAATACAAGCAGGTTTCTCAGAATGAACACACACACACACACACACAGAGAGACACACACAGACAGACACACACACACAGAGACACACACACACAGAGAGAGAGACACACACACACACACACACAGAGACACACACACAGAGAGAGAGAGACACACACACACACACACACACACAGAGACACACACACACAGAGAGAGAGACACACACACACACACACACACACACACAGAGACACACACACACAGAGAGAGAGACACACACACACACACACACACAGAGACACACACACACAGACACAGAGAGACACACACACAGAGAGACACACAGACACACACACACACACACACACACACACACACACAGAGAGACACACACACAGAGAGACACACACACAGAGAGACACACATACACAGAGAGACACACACACAGAGACACACACACACACACACACACACACACACACACACACACACACAGAGAGACACACACACAGAGACACACAGACACACACACACAGAGACACACACACAGAGACACACAGACACACACACAGAGAGACACACACACAGAGACACACAGACACACACACAGAGAGACACACACACAGAGACACACAGACACACACACACAGAGAGACACACACACAGAGACACACAGACACACACACAGAGAGACACACACACAGAGACACACAGACACACACACAGAGAGACACACACACAGAGACACACAGACACACAGACACACACACACACACACACACACACACACACACACACACACACACACACACACACACACACACACACACACACACACACACACACACACACACACACACACACACACACACACACACACACACACCAGCTGTATTGTCCACTAGCTGCTTATGGTCGATCACTCTCTCCCGTGAAGAGAAGCGATACGGGTTTTTAAAAATGTTTCTTTCTTGAGTATAAAGTTAATAGACGTAAGTGAATTATCCACCTGATTTAACATAAGTTGTTCTCTGCAGAGGGCAACATAGTATTCCCATGATCTGTGTGATTAGATTCACTTGCTACCTCAGGACTGTTGTGTTTGTGTGGGGTCCAGCGTATATAAACAGCACAGATTACACATTATATGATCTAGCCAAACTTTATTTCAACATATTTGAATGGAATGGTAATGCGGAGTATTGTTTTCATGCTGCTACAGGGGTCTGCACTGAGGAGGTCTTAACGACGTCCTCTTCACTGGTTGAGAATGAGAAAGAGGAGTAATCCGTGCCAGGCTAGATGTGAGTTTGAATACTGTAGTGTAGATGAAACCTGTATAATCCATTTTCAGGTCCTTCTCTAGGGGCCTCGGGGGCCCGAGCCGCTTCACAGCTATACTCTTACAACACGCCGTCCGTCCATGGGAAAGCCTGTCTATAATTGAGTTTGCTTGTGTGATTGTGTGAGCGATGACATCTATTGAGGTGTTTGCTCTGTCAGACAGGACATTCACTTGTTACGGTGTTCTATTGTATGTTCCTGTAGACTCACTGTCCAACCCTCCTTCAGTCTGTGTGGCAAGTCTATCTTTCATTCAGTCATTCGCAATTACGGCCCCCTCACTGACTTTTAAAAAAAAATCAAATTTAGTGTTGAGCTTTTTCTGTCGTTAAACTTCATCATGCACAGTGAAGTGTGTCGACTAACACCCCCATGTCGCCTTGATCCCTGGCTGACTAGTACAGCCGCTCCATTAGTCGGTCTGCTTCATGAAGGACAGACATTGATTCCCAAATAACAGCAGCCATCACATTAACGTTTTGGTCTAGACACCTATGGTTTTGAGAAAGGGATTTTTCTATTTTCCATGTATTTAGGTCAAACTTCCTTTAAAGACTGAGGTATGTGTGTGTGTGTGTGTGTGTGTGTGTGTGTGTGTGTGTGTGTGTGTGTGTGTGTGTGTGTGTGTGTGTGTGTGTGTGTGTGTGTGTGTGTGTGTGTGTGTGTGTGGTGGAGTGAGTAGAGGCCCATAATTAACGTACATTTATGCTGTAACACAGACTGACAGTACTGCTGTAACACAGACTGACAGTACTGCTGTAACACAGACTGACAGTACTGCTATAACACAGACGGACAGTACTGCTGTAACACAGACTGACAGTACTGCTATAACACAGACTGACAGTACTGCTGTAACACAGACTGACAGTACTGCTATAACACAGACTGACAGTACTGCTGTAACACAGACTGACAGTACTGCTGTAACACAGACTGACAGTACTGCTGTAACACAGACTGACAGTACTGCTATAACACAGACTGACAGTACTGCTGTAACACAGACTGACAGTACTGCTGTAACACAGACTGACAGTACTGCTATAACACAGACTGACAGTACTGCTGTAACACAGACTGACAGTACTGCTGTAACACAGACTGACAGTACTGCTCTAACATAGACTGACAGTACTGCTGTAACACAGACTGACAGTACTGCTGTAACACAGACTGACAGTACTGCTGTAACACAGACTGACAGTACTGCTGTAACACAGACTGACAGTACTGCTGTAACACAGACTGACAGTACTGCTGTAACACAGACTGACAGTACTGCTCTAACACAGACTGACAGTACTGCTGTAACACAGACGGACAGTACTGCTGTAACACAGACTGACAGTACTGCTGTAACACAGACTGACAGTACTGCTCTAACACAGACTGACAGTACTGCTCTAACACAGACTGACAGTACTGCTCTAACACAGACTGACAGTACTGCTGTAACACAGACTGACAGTACTGCTGTAACACAGACTGACAGTACTGCTGTAACATAGACTGACAGTACTGCTGTAACACAGACTGACAGTACTGCTGTAACACAGACTGACAGTACTGCTGTAACACAGACTGACAGTACTGCTATAACACAGACTGACAGTACTGCTATAACACAGACTGACAGTACTGCTGTAACACAGACTGACAGTACTGCTATAACACAGACTGACAGTACTGCTGTAACACAGACTGACAGTACTGCTGTAACACAGACTGACAGTACTGCTGTAACACAGACGGACAGTACTGCTGTAACACAGACGGACAGTACTGCTGTAACACATACTGACAGTACTGCTGTAACACAGACTGACAGTACTGCTGTAACACAGACTGACAGTACTGCTGTAACACAGACTGACAGTACTGCTGTAACACAGACTGACAGTACTGCTGTAACACAGACTGACAGTACTGCTGTAACACAGACTGACAGTACTGCTGTAACACAGACTGACAGTACTGCTGTAACACAGACTGACAGTACTGCTGTAACACAGACTGACAGTACTGCTGTAACACAGACTGACAGTACTGCTGTAACACAGACTGACAGTACTGCTGTAACACAGACTGACAGTACTGCTGTAACACAGACTGACAGTACTGCTATAACACAGACGGACAGTACTGCTGTAACACAGACTGACAGTACTGCTGTAACACAGACTGACAGTACTGCTGTAACACAGACTGACAGTACTGCTGTAACACAGACTGACAGTACTGCTGTAACACAGACGGACAGTACTGCTGTAACACAGACTGACAGTACTGCTATAACACAGACTGACAGTACTGCGATAACACAGACTGACAGTACTGCTGTAACACAGACTGACAGTACTGCTGTAACACAGACTGACAGTACTGCTATAACACAGACGGACAGTACTGCTGTAACACAGACTGACAGTACTGCTATAACACAGACGGACAGTACTGCTGTAACACAGACGGACAGTACTGCTGTAACACAGACTGACAGTACTGCTATAACACAGACTGACAGTACTGCTGTAACACAGACTGACAGTACTGCTATAACACAGACGGACAGTACTGCTGTAACACAGACTGACAGTACTGCTATAACACAGACGGACAGTACTGCTGTAACACAGACGGACAGTACTGCTGTAACACAGACTGACAGTACTGCTATAACACAGACTGACAGTACTGCTGTAACACAGACTGACAGTACTGCTGTAACACAGACTGACAGTACTGCTGTAACACAGACTGACAGTACTGCTATAACACAGACTGACAGTACTGCTGTAACACAGACTGACAGTACTGCTATAACACAGACTGACAGTACTGCTGTAACACAGACTGACAGTACTGCTATAACACAGACGGACAGTACTGCTGTAACACAGACTGACAGTACTGCTATAACACAGACGGACAGTACTGCTGTAACACAGACGGACAGTACTGCTGTAACACAGACTGACAGTACTGCTATAACACAGACTGACAGTACTGCTGTAACACAGACTGACAGTACTGCTGTAACACAGACTGACAGTACTGCTGTAACACAGACTGACAGTACTGCTATAACACAGACTGACAGTACTGCTGTAACACAGACTGACAGTACTGCTGTAACACAGACTGACAGTACTGCTGTAACACAGACGGACAGTACTGCTGTAACACAGACTGACAGTACTGCTGTAACACAGACTGACAGTACTGCTGTAACACAGACTGACAGTACTGCTGTAACACAGACTGACAGTACTGCTATAACACAGACTGACAGTACTGCTGTAACACAGACTGACAGTACTGCTGTAACACAGACTGACAGTACTGCTGTAACACAGACGGACAGTACTGCTGTAACACAGACTGACAGTACTGCTATAACACAGACTGACAGTACTGCTGTAACACAGACGGACAGTACTGCTGTAACACAGACTGACAGTACTGCTGTAACACAGACTGACAGTACTGCTGTAACACAGACTGACAGTACTGCTGTAACACAGACTGACAGTACTGCTGTAACACAGACTGACAGTACTGCTATAACACAGACTGACAGTACTGCTGTAACACAGACTGACAGTACTGCTGTAACACAGACTGACAGTACTGCTGTAACACAGACTGACAGTACTGCTGTAACACAGACTGACAGTACTGCTGTAACACAGACTGACAGTACTGCTGTAACACATACTGACAGTACTGCTGTAACACAGACTGACAGTACTGCTGTAACACAGACTGACAGTACTGCTGTAACACAGACGGACAGTACTGCTGTAACACAGACTGACAGTACTGCTGTAACACAGACTGACAGTACTGCTGTAACACAGACTGACAGTACTGCTATAACACAGACTGACAGTACTGCTGTAACACAGACGGACAGTACTGCTGTAACACAGACGGACAGTACTGCTGTAACACAGACGGACAGTACTGCTGTAACACAGACTGACAGTACTGCTGTAACACAGACTGACAGTACTGCTGTAACACAGACGGACAGTACTGCTGTAACACAGACTGACAGTACTGCTGTAACACAGACTGACAGTACTGCTGTAACACAGACTGACAGTACTGCTATAACACAGACTGACAGTACTGCTGTAACACAGACTGACAGTACTGCTATAACACAGACTGACAGTACTGCTGTAACACAGACTGACAGTACTGCTGTAACACAGACTGACAGTACTGCTGTAACACAGACGGACAGTACTGCTGTAACACAGACTGACAGTACTGCTGTAACACAGACTGACAGTACTGCTGTAACACAGACTGACAGTACTGCTGTAACACAGACTGACAGTACTGCTATAACACAGACTGACAGTACTGCTGTAACACAGACTGACAGTACTGCTGTAACACAGACGGACAGTACTGCTGTAACACAGACTGACAGTACTGCTGTAACACAGACTGACAGTACTGCTGTAACACAAACTGACAGTACTGCTATAACACAGACTGACAGTACTGCTCTAACATAGACTGACAGTACTGCTCTAACACAGACTGACAGTACTGCTGTAACACAGACTGACAGTACTGCTGTAACAGACTTTGTTGCTCAATCAAAGCTGCAATCTGTGATATGAGATGGTCGTCTCACTGGACGTTTCTTAATGCAAGCCTGATCCAGAGTAGTCCCAAGCCCATGTGCTGGATACAGTACCTGTCTGTAGTCTAGCAGCCTGCAGCCCACCACCACATGCAGTGAGTAATGTATATACCGTGACATCAGCAGACCTCTACATACATACTGTATTCTGTATTTCCTGGACCTGGCACTCCACTGCCAGTATAATGAACATATTATTCCACCCCGGCCCCAGCGCAGACAACTGTACTATTATTCAGAATATAATAAAACATTTAAAACATCTAAAAGCAGCTGGTTTTGATTCAACTGGGAGCCAGCAGTATATAAAACATATGTGTAACAGGTTTGTCCGTGCTACATATTGAGTATTAATAAAATCATCACACTGGCTTAGTGTCTTTGTCATATAACCAGAAACAAAGACCTACGCAGCCAGCCACCGCTGTGGGAGAGAGAGAGAGAGAGAGAGAGAGAGAGAGAGAGAGAGAGAAAGGGAGAGAGAGAGAGAGAGAGAGGGAGAGAGAGAGAGAGAGAGAGAGAGAGAGAGAAAGAGAGAGAGGTGATACGACACACAGCAGCCACGGAGAGAAGGTGCCAGCCAGCGGCACCCCACCACATACCTACAGACAGAAAATACCCTGTCTGCCACTGGAAATAAATAAGTCCCCACATTTACATTTTGCAGATGATCTTATCCAGAGAGACTTACAGGAGCTATTAGGGTTTTCCAACTAGTCGACTCAAACCACCAATGTTTTGGTTACTGGCCCAACAAACTTAACTGCTGGGCTCGCTACCACCCTCCCTGCAGAGACCCCCTCTCCTCCTTCAGTCACCTCCCGGACTGACAACCTTCCCTGTCCTACCCCGTCCTCCCCTTTCCTCCCTCCACCTCCCCCCTCTCAAACCCCCCAGCATTCCTCAACCCCTCTCTCAGGAGTTCTGAAGGGCTGGTGTTACAGGGGCTGTGGTACAGAGGCTGTGGTGGTACAGAGGCTGTGGTGGTACAGAGGCTGTGGTGGTACAGAGGCTGTGGTACAGAGACTGTGGTGGTACAGAGGCTGTGGTGGTACAGAGGCTGTGGTGGTACAGAGACTGTGGTGGTTCAGAGAGTGTGGTGGTACAGAGACTGTGGTGGTACTGAGGCTGTGGTACAGAGGCTGTGGTACAGAGGATGTGGTACAGAGGCTGTGGTGGTACAGAGGCTGTGGTACAGAGGCTGTGGTGGTACAGAGGCTGTGGTGGTACAGAGGCTGTGGTGGTACAGAGGCTGTGGTACAGAGGCTGTGGTGGTACAGAGGCTGTGGTGGTACAGAGGCTGTGGTGGTGTAGAGTCTGTGGTGGTACAGAGGCTGTGGTGGTACAGAGACTGTGGTGGTACAGAGGCTGTGGTGGTACAGAGGCTGTGGTACTGGCGCTGTGGTACAGAGGCTGTGGTGGTTCAGAGGCTGTGGTGGTACAGATGCTGTGGTGGTACAGAGGCTGTGGTACAGAGGCTGTGGTACAGAGGATGTGGTACAGAGGCTGTGGTGGTACAGAGGCTGTGGTGGTACAGAGACTGTGGTGGTACAGAGGCTGTGGTACAGAGGTTGTGGTGGTACAGAGGCTGTGGTGGTACAGAGGCTGTGGTACAGAGGCTGTGGTGGTACAGAGGTTGTGCTGGTACAGAGGCTGTGCTGGTACAGAGCCTGTGGTGGTACAGAGGCTGTGGTGGTAGTGAGGCTGTGGTGGGTGGCGTGGGTAGGTGGCGTGGGTGGCGTGGGTGGGTGGGTGGCATGGGTGTTTGGCGTGTGTGGGTGGCGTGGGTGGGTGGGAAGCGTGGGTGGGTGGCGTGGGTAGGTGGCGTGGGTGGGAAGCGTGGGTGGGTGGCGTGGGTGGGTGGGTGGCGTGAGTGTTTGGCGTGGGTGGGTGGCGTGGGTGGATGTGACAATATATCACATCACAAAGGCTCATAATGAAGTGCCCATATCAGACTAAATAATAACTGTGTTGCCTTATTGAAGTGTTATAATGAAATTTGTCTCACTTCAATATGTCGACTGGAAGAACCATGTTCAGCAAGTTATCCCAATGATATACAAGTCCAATAAGCACATATTGATTAGCACTATACCTAGAAGAATATACACTTAAAATAGAGCAATAGAATGTACAGTGTGCTACAGCACAGTGTTGGGATGGGGTCCATGGTGTGAGTGCTTTGGGTGATAAATAGCCAGCTCTGGGCTGGATACGAGCCCCAGTATTTATAGTTATGAGGAAGCTCGGTGAAAATAACCCCCCTGTTAACCTGCACACTTTATTATGAAGTGTATTGGGCTTGTCTCTGGCCTTGGAAATTGCAAATCTATATACTTGATCACAACAAGCGAAGACAGGCCCTGTCGAAAAAGCAACAAATTATTTTAGTGGGCTGGCTATGTTGCTTGATTCGCCTGTCCTCTGTTTGTAGAGCAGCCAATTATTTCTCTACGGCCTTTTCTTTTAATAATGGTCCTTTGTTTGAGGACCAGGTTTAGATTTAAATCCTGGAGCGAAACAATAAATACAATTCAAAGTGGATTAGATGGTTGTTTTTTTTGATTGCTTTTCATGATTATTTTTTTTTTTATCCGACAGAACAACTGTTTTACAGTGAACCAGTGTTGAGGACACGGCGGAGGGAGAGGGGAGAGGACGGAGCACCAGCCCAGGGTAGGGGATCAGATTCTGGGTTAACGATGGTCTATTAAACCCCTGGTCATCCATGTCGGACGGGCTGTCCAATACTTCACAGGGAGGGAGGTGTCGCGTTCACATGCCAGGCAGAACTAGGAAACTGGCACGTGTATAACTACAATCAGTTAGCAAGTTGGACATTTCAGAGTTCCCGAATAGCATGTGAACACGACAAGAGTCTGTCTTCGTTCAGTGCATATTTTATGAACATGTTATTTAGGTTCCACAGGTTAGGTTTTCCCAGGATTCCACTGCATCCCCTCTTTGAGTCTGTATGTTTGTCATAGACTTTATGATAAAGGATCTGAAGAATAATTTATCGTCAAATAATTCTGATTCTATCTCTGATTCAATTTTATCCACTAATATTAAGATTATTTTTCTGATATACATGTAAAATTAAGTTTTCATTTTTTCAAAATGTGTTCAATGAAACACTACATAATATGATTACTTTAAAAGATATATATACATTTCACAATCTTTTAATAATTGTTTCACCAAGTGATGCAAGAGAAATATTTTCCAGAGCATTGTATTCAATAAAACAATCAGTTTCATCAATTCCAATTTGTATCTTGCTTTTCTTTGCTAATGTGTGATTAATATACATACTCTGATGATGACACGTTTACAATACTGTGTAGTCGAATGCCCACCTTTCATTCTCACAAGTATTACTCTTAATTACAGTTATGAAATATGAATGAGCCTACATTTAACAACGTTCAGCTATCAGAAATCTTAATAAATCATGTTTCAAAAGAACTCAGAAAAACATCAGTAAATTAATAAAATGTTATTCCTGATTCGTATATGGAAGGAAAAACATCTGAAAAGAAACTGATTATTATAACACAAACAGCAGTGCATCCTCGTGCGTCGGAGCACAGCCATATACCATAGAACTACATCTCTACTTGCACATCGTCATCTGCTCATTTATCACTCCAGTCTTAATCTGCTAAATTGTAATTACTTCGCTACTATGGCCTATTTATTGCCTTACCTCCTCACGCCATTTGCACACACAGTATATAGACTTTATTTTTTGTCTATTGTGTTATTAACTTTACATTGGTTTATTCCATGTGTAACTCTGTGTTGTTGTTTGTGTCGCACTGCTTTGCTTTACCTTGGCCAGGTCGCAGTTGCAAATGAGAACCTGTTCTCAACTGGCTTACCTGGTTAAATAAAGGTGTTCTCAACTGGCCTACCTGGTTAAATAAAGGTGTTCTCAACTGGCCTACCTGGTTAAATAAAGGTGAGATAAAATGTTTAAAAAAATAAAAACTAACTACATTTGACTTTTCCTTCAGTTTCCCCCTCATTTGACGTGGTTGTTTTGTCAGAACTGTTCAGAAAGAAATAAAGTACTCGTTTTGACATATGGGTTTCTCTGCTCTGTTTTTTTTGATAATGAGAACCATGTTTTTTGGTGTTGCAGATCTGACGGAGAGAGGGGAAGGGAGGGGAGGGGAGAGGACTGAGCAGCAGTACACTGTGTAGGGCACATGTTAATTATCTTTAGACAAAACAGGAGGAAATGACTTGAGGCGATTATTTCCCCTTATCCTCCACTAAACGTGGAAGCTACAGCTTCTCTCTCTCGCCACTCTCACATTTTTCTAAAGCACCTTTCATTGCAATTACATTTTCGAAAGGGACAAAGAATCAACATTGGGCTGATTTGGGCGAGAGGTAATTCCATTATGCAGTGAGCGATTACAGAGGGAGGGTATTATGGCCCTGTAGCATGTGGGCTTTACAGTCCTGCTAATGGCCCTGTAGCATGTGGGCTTTACAGTCCTACTAATGGCCCTGTAGCATGTGGGCTTTACAGTCCTGCTAATGGCCCTGTAGCATGTGGGCTTTACAGTCCTGCTAATAACCCTGTAGCATGTGGGATTTACAGTTCTACTAATGGCCCTGTAGCATGTGGGCTTTACAGTCCTACTAATGGTCCTGTAGCATGTGGGCTTTACAGTCCTACTAATGGTCCTGTAGCATGTGGACTTTACAGTCCTGCTAATGGCCCTGTAGCATGTGGGCTTTACAGTTCTACTAATGACCCTGTAGCATGTGGGCTTTACAGTCCTGCTAATGGCCCTGTAGCATGTGGGCTTTACAGCTAATGGTCCTGTAGCATGTGGGCTTTACAGTTCTACTAATGCCCTGTAGCATGTGGGCTTTACAGTCCTGCTAATGGCCCTGTAGCATGTGGGCTTTACAGTCCTACTAATGGCCCTGTAGCATGTGGGCTTTACAGTTCTACTAATGCCCTGTAGCATGTGGGCTTTACAGTCCTGCTAATGGCCCTGTAGCATGTGGACTTTACAGTCCTGCTAATGGCCCTGTAGCATGTGGGCTTTACAGTCCTGCTAATGGCCCTGTAGCATGTGGGCTTTACAGTCCTACTAATGGTCCTGTAGCATGTGGGCTTTACAGTCCTGCTAATGGCCCTGTAGCATGTGGGCTTTACAGTTCTACTAATGCCCTGTAGCATGTGGGCTTTACAGTTCTACTAATGGCCCTGTAGCATGTGGGCTTTACAGTCCTGCTAATGGCCCTGTAGCATGTGGGCTTTACAGTTCTGTTAATGGCCCTGTAGCATGTGGGCTTTACAGTCCTACTAATGGTCCTGTAGCATGTGGGCTTTACAGTCCTACTAATGGTCCTGTAGCATGTGGGCTTTACAGTCCTGCTAATGACCCTGTAGCATGTGGGCTTTACAGTTCTACTAATGCCCTGTAGCATGTGGGCTTTACAGTTCTACTAATGGCCCTGTAGCATGTGGGCTTTACAGTCCTGCTAAAGGCCCTGTAGCATGTGGGCTTTACAGTCCTGCTAATGGCCCTGTAGCATGTGGGCTTTACAGTCCTGTTAATGGCCCTGTAGCATGTGGGATTTACAGTCCTGCTAATGGCCCTGTAGCATGTGGGCTTTACAGTCCTACTAATGGCCCTGTAGCATGTGGAGTAAATGGCCACTCCCACTCGTTTACCTCTCAGACTCCCTCCCTCCCTCGCTCCAGGTAGTCGGAGGACAAAAGTCCTCCTGTGATTGGTGGGCTGCTGGGACGTTTGGCAGGATTCATATTTTCCAGCCAGTGTTGCACAGCACAACTTCTTGCTCTTTTTTAGCTGAGTTGAAACAAAAGCCTCGCTGCCGTGGACAGCTGAGGACAGCCGAGGACAACCGAGGACAGCCGAGGACAGCAGAGGACAACCGAGGACAGCCGAGGACAGCAGAGGACAACAGAGGACAGCCGAGGACAGCCGAGGACAACCGAGGACAGCCGAGGACAGCAGAGGACAACAGAGGACAGCCGAGGACAGCAGAGGACAACAGAGGACAGCCGAGGACAACCGAGGACAGCCGAGGACAGCAGAGGACAACAGAGGACAGCCGAGGACAGCCGAAGACAACCGAGGACAGCCGAGGACAGCAGAGGACAACAGAGGACAGCCGAGGACAGCAGAGGACAACAGAGGACAGCCGAGGACAACAGAGGACAACAGAGGACAACCGAGGACAACCGAGGACAGCCGAGGACAACAGAGGACAGCAGAGGACAACAGAGGACAGCCGAGGACAGCCGAAGACAGCAGAGGACAACCGAGGACAGCCGAGGACAACCGAGGACAACCGAGGACAGCCGGGGACAGCTGGGGACAACAGAGGATAACCGAGGACAGCCGTGGACAGCCCGGGGACAGCCGAG
>NC_092164.1:62883915-62933915 GCF_045791955.1 Oncorhynchus clarkii lewisi
GTGAAATGTCAGAATAGTAGTAGAGAGAATAATTTTTTTCAGCTTTCATTTCTTTCATCACATTTCCAGTGGGTCAGAAGTTTACATACACTCAGTGTTTGGTAGCATTGCTTTTAACTTGTTTAACTTGGGTCAAACGTTTCGGGTAGCCTTCCACAAGCTTCCCACAATGAGTTGGGTGAATTGTGGCCCATTCCTCCTGACAGAGCTGGTGTAACTGAGTCAGGTTTGTAGGCCTCCTTGTTCGCACACGCTTTTTCAGTTCTGCCCACAAATTTTCTATAGGATTGAGGTCAGGGCTTTGTGATGGCCACTCCAATACCTTGACTTTGTTGTCCTTAAGCCATTTTGCCACAACTTTGTAAGTATGCTTGGGGTCATTGTCAATTTGGAAGACCCATTTGCGACCAAGATTTAACTTACTGACTGATGAATTGAGATGTTGCTTCAATATGTCCACATAATTTCCTCCTCATGATGCCATCTATTTTGTGAAGTGCACCAGTCCCTCCTGCAGCAAAGCACCCCCACAACATGATGCTGCCACCCCCGTGCTTCACGGTCGGGATGGTGTTCTTCGCCTTGCAAGCCTCCATGTTTTTCCTCCAAACATAACGATGGTCATTACAGCCAAACAATTATATTTTTGTTTCATCAGACCAGACAATATTTCTCCAAAAAGTATGATCTTTGTCCCCATGTGCAGTTGCAAACCGTAGTCTGGCTTTTTTATGTCAGTTTTGGAGCAGTGGCTTCTTCCTTGCTGAACGGACTTTCAGGTTATATCGATATTGGACACGTTTTACTGTGGATATAGATACTTTTGTACCTGTTTCCTCCAGCATCTTCACAAGGTCCTTTGCTGTTATTCTGGGATTGATTTGCACTTTTCGCACCAAAGTACTTTCCTCTCTAGGAGGCAGAACGCGTCTCCTTCCTGAGCGGTATGATGGCTGCGTGGTCCCATGGTGTTTATACTTGCTTACTATTGTTTGTACAGATGAACATGGTACCTTCAGGCATTTGGAAATTGCTCACAAGGATGTACCAGACTTGTGGAGGTCTACAATTATTTTTCTGTGGTCTTGGCTGATTTCTTTTGATTTTCCCATGATGTCAAGCAAAGAGTCACTGAGTTTGCAGGTAGGCCTTGAAATACATCCACAGATACACCTCCAATTGACTCAAATGATGCCAAGTAGCCTATCAGAAACTTCTAAAGCCATGACATCATTTTCTTTAAATGAAAGGCACAGTCAACTTAGTGTATGTAAACTTCTGACCCACTGGAATTGTGATACAGTGAATTATAAGTAAAAAAAATCTGTCTGTAAACAATTGTTGGAAAAATTACTTGTGTCATGCACAAAGTAGATGTCCTAACCGACTTGCCAAAACTATAGTTTGTTAACAAGAAATTTGTGGAGTGGTTGAAAAATGAGTTTTAAAAGCTCCAACCTAAGTGTATGTAAACTTCCGATTTCAACTGTATATATACACATACACACATATATATATATATATAAAAATATACACACACACACACACACACACACACACACACACACACACACACACATACACACACATACACACACATACACACATATATATATATATATATAAAAATATACACACACACACACACACACACGCACACGCACACATACACATACACATACACATACACACACACACACACACACACACACACACACACACACACACACACACACACACACACATACACACACATACACACATATATATATATATATATAAAAATATACACACACACACACACACACACGCACACGCACACATACACATACACATACACACACACACACACACACACACACACACACACACACACATACACACACACACACACACACACACGCACACACGCACACACGCACACATACACATACACATACACATACACACACACACACACACACACACACACACACACACACACACACACACACACACACACACACACACACACACACACACACACACACACACACACACACACACACACACACACACACACACACACACATACACAGTGGCAGAATAAATTCAACCACACCTTTGTTTCATCACAAAACCGGAGAGCAACAGCTATCCGGTGGAGTCCACAAAGCAAACAGCATGGTCAATCAAGTTAATGTTTCCGCCATTTTCGGAATACTAAACAACTATTGATTTAGAACACTGCATGTGTTACCCCAAGTAGCAAAGAAAACAGGAGCTGCCTCCACCATTTCAACTTCAACATTTCTACAGTGACGACTAAAAAATACCAAAAACGATTTAGTCCAACTTAAGCTACAGTAAATGTGATGTGACTGTCCATGGTACTGATTTCTGTGTGTGTGTGTGTGTGTGTGTGTGTGTGTGTGTGTGTGTGTGTGTGTGTGTGTGTGTGTGTGTGTGTGTGTGTGCGTCCGTAAGTAGAAAAAAACATGTTGATTCACCTTTACTTGTAGAGAAACGTCAATGCTATCCTCTCTTTTTTTATGACTGTCATGCAGTACACGCTTTTAGTTTTGATATCTAAGGCTATCAGGCTAAAATATTTGCTTGCTCGCTAGGCTAACTTCCATTCATGGGCATCGATGAGCCAGCTAGTTAACATTAGCCTACTACATCTAGCTACATATTGAACTTACATCCACTCAGGCCAGAGGCACAATGTATGAATTTAGGGTTAGATCAGGATCGCTGTTATAATCATTGGAAGTAGGGACAATAGAGTAAAACCACCAGTTAAAATCTCCGTCCATTGGATCATTTAGAAAAGGGACAACAACAATGAAATGCAACAACTCAAAGTTTTATTTCTGTTAATGATGTTTGGCTCGATTTGATATGATTGGTGTGAAGCCAAATCCAAACGGGCTTCCCTTGATAATTTTTTTTGGAGCATTCACAGTTGAGCTCACTCAGTTTAGCTCAACGCTGATTGGCTATAAAAAAAATGTATCAAGGGAGCACAAATACTCGCTGGCTTCCCTTGCATTCAATGCTACGGGCGGCAATGTTATAGCTCTCTTTTTGTCCAGACAGCCTCAGATAGATGGTCTACCATACAGAGACAGAGGGGCTGTTTCTCTGTCCAGACAGCATCAGATAGATGGTCTACCATACAGAGACAGAGGGGCTGTTTCTCTGTCCAGACAGCATCAGATAGATGGTCTACCTTACAGAGACAGAGGGGAGCTGTTTCTCTGTCCAGACAGCGTCAGATAGATGGTCTACCTTACAGAGACAGAGGGGCTGTTTCTCTGTCCAGACAGGATCAGATAGATGGTCTACCATACAGAGACAGAGGGGCTGTTTCTCTGTCCAGACAGGATCAGATAGATGGTCTACCTTACAGAGACAGAGGGGCTGTTTCTCTGTCCAGACAGGATCAGATAGATGGTCTACCTTACAGAGACAGAGGGGCTGTTTCTCTGTCCAGACAGCATCAGATAGATGGTCTACCATACAGAGACAGAGGGGCTGTTTCTCTGTCCAGACAGCATCAGATAGATGTTCTACCATACAGAGACAGAGGGGCTGTTTCTCTGTCCAGACTGCATCAGATAGATGGTCTACCCTTACAGAGATAGAGGGGCTGTTTCTCTGTCCAGACAGGATCAGATAGATGGTCTACCTTACAGAGACAGAGGGGCTGTTTCTCTGTCCAGACAGCATCAGATAGATGTTCTACCATACAGAGACAGAGGGGCTGTTTCTCTGTCCAGACTGCATCAGATAGATGGTCTACCCTTACAGAGACAGAGGGGCTGTTTCTCTGTCCAGACAGGATCAGATAGATGGTCTACCTTACAGAGACAGAGGGGCTGTTTCTCTGTCCAGACAGCATCAGATAGATGGTCTACCATACAGAGACAGAGGGGCTGTTTCTCTGTCCAGACAGCATCAGATAGATGTTCTACCATACAGAGACAGAGGGGCTGTTTCTCTGTCCAGACTGCATCAGATAGATGGTCTACCCTTACAGAGACAGAGGGGCTGTTTCTCTGTCCAGACTGCATCAGATAGATGGTCTACCCTTACAGAGATAGAGGGGCTGTTTCTCTTTCTCGTATGCCTGCTCCTGTGAGAAACGTTCAGACAATTGCGAAATTAGGTAAATTGATGAAACACACAGAGACAAAATATACATTATTTTATGTAATTATTATTTTATTTGACTTTTGTAATCGAAACAAGTTATCAAGTCATTTCACAGTCCATGTGAAATTTCCGGTAGGGAATTTCAGTTTTCTCCAGATATTACATATACCCTGCAACCCAGAGCTCTATGGCATGCGTTCTAAGAATGTCCATAGCCCGGTAAGATATTGTCATGGAAGAGCAGGAATATTAATTGAATATTTGTGTAGAGAGTTATGACAGTAGTCTCCTGGCTTCCTATTTTAATACAAGATTATGTACTGGCACTGGAAAGTGTCTGGACACTCTCACTGCAGTGAAGCACCTCTTCTCTTTTCTCCCTCTTAGGCATTCTGATTCTCTAAGGCATTCTCATTCTGATTCTCTAAGGCATTCTCATTCTGATTCTCTAAGGCATTCTCATTCTGATTCTCGAAGGCATTCTCATTCTGATTCTCTAAGGCATTCTCATTCTGATTCTCGAAGGCTAAGGCATTCTCATTCTGATTCTCGAAGGCTTCTCATTCTGATCTAAGGCATTCTCATTCTGATTCTCTAAGGCATTCTCATTCTGATTCTCTAAGGCATTCTCATTCTGATTCTCGAAG
Organism: Oncorhynchus clarkii lewisi; assembly: GCF_045791955.1. Classification (NCBI taxonomy): domain Eukaryota; kingdom Metazoa; phylum Chordata; class Actinopteri; order Salmoniformes; family Salmonidae; genus Oncorhynchus; species Oncorhynchus clarkii. The sequence goes on from NC_092164.1 coordinate 62,888,703, forward strand.
GCATTCTCATTCTGATTCTCGAAGGCATTCTCATTCTGATTCTCTAAGGCATTCTCATTCTGATTCTCTAAGGCATTCTCATTCTGATTCTCTAAGGCATTCTCATTCTGATTCTCGAAGGCATTCTCATTCTGATTCTCGAAGGCATTCTCATTCTGATTCCCGGACACAGACAGCCAGGTGGTTTATAATAATACATAATCATGGAAATTAAGACCCCAGTAAGTATGAAACTGAGACAGAATGTATAAGGTCACTCTACACCCAGTCTGCAGAGTACACTCCTCCCTGACACACACACACACCAGCATCCATAAGCCTCCAGTCATCACGGTAACAGACAGGTGGCTACCTACCACTCTAAAGCGGACTGAGAGAGGACCTGTATTGATGGCTGTGGCTGATAAAATAGTTTCCACAGGGACTTGGCAATGACCGGGCCCATTTGGCAAATCACCCGCCAAAGGAACAAATGCGTATGCATCAGTGCTTGACTTGGACTGAAATAGGTGGCGGTACTCATTCTGGGTGCCAGTACTGTTTATATTTAGGTAGAGGAGTTCTATAACACTCCACAGTACTCCGCTCTGGTGAGCTCCTGCCCAAGTCAAGGACTGGTATGAATACTATGCATATAAGGATTATCAGGAGGAAGACCAGATGCTGGAGATGCAGTCGTGAGTTGAGTTTAGAGTTGACGATGATTGAGAGCTGTGTTACATGGAGCCATTATAGATCCAGCTCAGTGAAGAGAGGGTCTAACACACTGGTGCCCTGAGGAGGAAGCACACAGGAAATCTGCACTCCCACTAATTACAAGTGTTATTAGATTGAAAACCAAATGAAATCAGATGCAGCGAGGGACATTGCACCAGGTCAGGTAGTAGTTGTGCCTTATGGGTGTGGTCATCGCAGTAAGAGATATTTGGCATAATGTCAATTGTTTATTTTATTTCATGTCACTGTTCAGACAAGCACGTTAATATATATACATATATACACATACATATATACAGACAGAGAGACAGACAGACAGACAGACAGACAGACAGACAGACAGACAGACAGACAGACACATATATACAATGGGGAGAACAAGTATTTGATACACTGCCGATTTTGCAGGTTTTCCTACTTACAAAGCATGTAGAGGTCTGTAATTTTTATCATAGGTACACTTCAACTGTGAGAGAATCTAAAAATAATCTAAAACAAAAATTCAGAAAATCACATTGTATGATTTTTAAGTAATTAATTTGCATTTTATTAAATTACATAAGAATTTGATCACCTACCAACCAGTAAGAATTCTGGCTCTCACAGACCTGTTAGTTTTTCTTTAAGAATCCCTCCTGTTCTCTACTCATTACCTGTATTAACTGCACCTGTTTGAACTCGTTACCTGTATAAAAGACACCTGTCCACACACTCAATCAAACAGACTCTAACCTCTCCACAATGGCCAAGACCAGAGAGCTGTGTAAGGACATCAGGGATAAAATTGTAGACCTGCACAAGTCTGGGATGGGCTACAGGACAATAGGCAAGCAGCTTGGTGAGAAGGCAACAACTGTTGGTGCAATTATTAGAAAATGGAAGAAGGTCAAGATGACGGTCAATCACCCTTCGGTCTGGGGCTCCATGCAAGATCTCACCTCGTGGGGCATCAATGATCATGAGGAAGGTGAGGGATCAGCCTAGAACTACACGCCAGGACCTGGTCAATGACCTGAAGAGAGCTGGGACCACAGTCTCAAAGAAAAACAATTGTAACGCACTACGCCGTCATCATTCTTTGGGGATGCTTTTCTGCAAAGGGGACAGGACAACTGCACCGTATTGAGGGGAGGATGGATGGGGCCATGTTTCGCGAGATCTTGGCCAACAACCTTCTTCCCTCAGTAAGAACATTGAAGATGGGTCGTGGCTGGGTCTTCCAGCATGACAACGACCCGAAACACACAGCCAGGGCAACTAAGGAGTGGCTCCGTAAGAAACATCTCAAGGTCCTGGAGTGGCCTAGCCAGTCTAAAGCGACAGTCCAGAAACCTGAAGGATCTGGAGAAGGTCTGTATGGAGGAGTGGGCCAAAATCCCTGCTGCATTGTGTGCAAACCTGGTCAAGAACTGCAGGAAACATGATCTCTGTAATTGCAAACAAAGGTGTCTGTACCAAATATTAAGTTCTGCTTTTCTGATGTATCAAATACTTTTGTCATGCAATAAAATGCGAATTAATTTCTTAAAAATCATACAATGGGATTTTCTGGATTTCTGGATTTTTCTGGTACCTATGATAAAAATTACAGACCTCTACATGCTTTGTAAGTGGGAAAACCTGCAATATCGGCAGTGTATCAAATACTTGTTCTCCCCACTGTATATATATATATATACATACATACACATATATATATATATATATACACATACATGCATACATACTGTATATACATACATACACATACATACATACTGTATATACATACATACATACTGTATATACATACATACATACATTTACACATATATATACATACATACATACATACATACATTCTTTCTCTGAGGACCTGAGCCCTAGGACCATGCCTCAGGACTACCTGGCATGATGACTCCTTGCTGTCCCCAGTCCACCTGGCCGTGCTGCTGCTCCAGTTTTAACTCTTCTGCCTGTGACTATGAAAAGCTGACCTGTTCACCGGATGTGCTACCTGTCCCAGACCTATTATTTGACCATGCTGGTCATTTATGAACATTTGAATATCTTGGCCATGTTCTGTTATAATCTCCACCCGGCACAGCCAGAAGACAACTGGCCACCCCTCATAGCCTGGTTCCTCTCTAGGTTTCTTCCTAGGTTTTGGCCTTTCTAGGGAGTTTTTCCTAGCCAACGTGCTTCAACACCTGCATTGCTTGCGGTTTGGGGTTTTAGGCTGGGTTTCTGTACAGCACTTTGAGATATCAGCTGATGTACGAAGGGCTATATAAATACATTTGATTTGAATGTCTTTCCCTAATGCATTTGAGCCAATCAGTTGTGTTGTGACAAGGTATGGGGGTATACAGAAGATAGCCCTATTTGGTAAAAGACCAAGTCTATAATATGGCAGGAACAGCTCAAATAAGCAAAGAGAAACAACAGTCCATCATTACTTTAAGACATGAAAGTCAGCGAATGCAGAAAATGTCAAGAACTTTGAAAGTATCTTCAAGTGCAGTCGCAAAACCATCAAGTGTTATGATGAAACTGGCTCTCATGAGGACCGCCACAGGAAAGGAAGACCCAGAGTGACCTCTGCTGCAGAGGATAAGTTAAGAGTTACCGGCCTCAGAAATTGCAGCCCAAATAAATGCTTCACAGAGTTCAAGTAACGGACACATCTCAACATCAACTATTTAGAGGAGACTGCGTGAATCAGGCCTTCATGGTCAAATTGCTGCAAATAAACCACTACTAAAGGACACCAATAAGAAGAAGAGACTTGCTTGGCCCAAAAAATATGAGCAATGGACATGAGACCCATGGAAATCTGTCCATCCCAACTGGTTTGCACTTAGATGGACTATCATTTGTTTTTCAACAGGACAATGACCCAACACACCTCCAGACTTGAATGAAGATATCCTCTCCATCCTGGAGGGGAAATCAATCATTTCCAGGCCCAGGGACATGTACTAGTCTGTGGCAACCTAAATGCCAGAACCGGACAAGAACCTGACACCCTCATAACACAGGGGAACAAACACCTTCCTGGCGGAATTCCCTCCCCCATATGCCCCCCTAGACACAACTACGACAACATAACCAACAAAACAGGTCACAACTCCTGCAGCTCTGTCACACGCCTGGTATGAACACAGTCAATGGTAGGCTTCAAGGGGCCTCCTATGGTAGGTACACCTATAGCTCATCTCTTGGTAGTAGTCTACTTTATCACTGACCTCAACCAAGAGTCTCTCAGAGCAAGCCCACTGACACCCCTATCACAGTCTACGTGAACAGAGCAATACTCAGTCATGAGGCATCAAAGCCAAAGGAACTGAATAATAAGAAACACTATAGATGGAAGGAGAGTAGTGTGGAAACTATTAAGCAACAACAAATTCAATCCCTTTAAGACAACTTCCTGGACAAAATGTTTCACTGTAAAAGTGAAGGTGTAAACTTGGCAGTAGAAAACCTAAACAGTATGACCTCAGCTTCCCTATCAAATCTAAAGAATTCAAGCAGACAACCTAAGAAACTTAACAATGACAAATGATTTAATGAAGAATGCAAAAACCTAAGAAAGAAAATGAGAAACCTATGCTTTCACTTAAGTGAATCCTTAAAACAATACAGAAATACAGGTGGTGAGGGTAGGAAGCAACACATCTGCCACACTGATCCTCAACACTGGAGCTCCCCAGGGGTGCGTGCTCAGTCCCCTCCTGTAATCCCTGTTCACCCACGACTGCATGGCCAGGCAGGACTCCAACACCATCATTAAGTTCGCAGACGACGCAACAGTGGTAGGCCTGATCACCGACAATGACGAGACAGCCTATAGGGAGGAAGTAAGAGACCTGGCCGGGTGGTGCCAGAATAAAAACCTATCCCTCAACGTAACCAAGACTAAGGAGATTATTGTGGACTACAGGAAAATGAGGACCGAGCACACCCCCATTCTCATCGACGGGGCTGTAGTGGAGCAGTTTGAGAGCTTCAAGTTCCTTGGTGTCCACAAAAACAACAAACTAGAATGGTCCAAACACACCAAGACAGTCGTGAAAAGGGCACGACAAAGCTTATTTCCCCTCTGGAAACTAAAAAGATTTGGCATGGGTCCTGAGATCCTCAAAAGGTTCTACAGCTGCAACATCGAGAGCATGGTTGCATCACTGGTTGCATTATTGCCTGGTACGGCAATTGCTCGGCCTCCGACCGCAAGGCACTACAGAGTGTAGTGCGTAGGGCCCAGTACATCACTGGGGCTAAGCTGCCTGTCATCCAGGACCTCTACACCAGGCGATGTCAGAGGAAGTCCCTAAAAATTGCCAAAGACCCCAGCCACCCCAGTCATAGACTGTTCTCTCTACTACCGCATGGCAAGCGGTACCGGAGTGCCAAGTCTAGGACAAAAAGACTTCTCAATAGTTTTTACCCCCAAGCCTTAAGACTCCTGAACAGGTAATCAAATGGCTACCCGGACTATGTGCATTGCGTGCCCCCCCCCCCCAACTCCTGTTTTGACGCTGCTGCTATTCTCTGGTTAACATATATGCATAGTCACTTTAACTATACATTCACGTACATACTACCTCAATTGGGCCGACCAACCAGTGCTCCCGCACATTGGCTAACCGGACTATCTGCAGTGTCCCGCCACCCACCACCAGCCACCCCTCTTTCACCCTACTGCTACTCTCTGTTCATCATACATGCATAGTCACTTTAACCATGTAACGGTTTTCTTGTGGTGAAGGAGAGGCGGACCAAAATGCAGCGTGGTGGTTATTCATGTTTAATTTATGAAGACACTATACATGAATAAACTAACAAAACAATAAACGTGCGAAAACCTAAACAGCCCTATCTGGTGCAAACACAGAGACAGGAACAATCACCCACAAAACCCAACACCAAACAGGCTACCTATATATGGTTCCCAATCAGAGACAATGACTAACACCTGCCTCTGATTGAGAACCATATCAGGCCAAACATAGAAATAGACAAACTAGACATGTAACATAGAATGCCCACTCAGATCACACCCTGACCAACCAAAACATAGAAACATACAAAGCAAACTATGGTCAGGGTGTGACAAACCATATCTACGTGTACATACTACCTCAATCAGCCTGACTAACCGGTGTCTGTATGGAGCCTCGCTACTTTTATAGCCTCACTATTGTATATAGCCTGTCTTTTTACTGTTGTTTGATTTATTTACCTACCTGTTGTTCACCTAATACCTTTTTTTGCACTATTGGTTAGAGCCTGTAAGTAAGCACTTCAATGTAAGGTCTACACCTGTTGTATTCAACACACTTGACACGGGTCCGCTCACCAGCCAAGAATTCTCAAAATGGGACAAACACCAAATTGAGAACTCTGCATAAACACCAAATAATGCATGCGAGCAGAATTAGGCCAATATCCACTCATTATCAAAATCCAGAAAAGAGACATTAAATTCTACAACCACCAAAAAAAAAGAAGTGATTCCCAAACCTTCCATAACAAAGCCATCACCTACAGAGAGATGAACCTGGAGAAGAGTCCCCTGAGCAAGCTGGTCCTGGGGCTCTGTTCACAAACACAAACAGACCCCACAGAGCCCCAGGACAGCAACACAATTAGACTCAAGAAAGAAAGAAAGAAAGAAAGAAAGAAAGAAAGAAAGAAAGAAAGAAAGAAAGAAAGAAAGAAAGAAGAGAGAGAGAGAGACAGAGAGAGAGAGAGAGAGAGAGAGGGAGAGAGAGAGAGAGAGAGAGAGAGAGAGAGAGAGAGAGAGAGAGAGAGAGAGAGAGAGAGAGAGAGGGAGAGAGAGAGAGGAGAGAGAGAGAGAGAGAGAGAGAGAGAGAGAGAGAAAGAGAGAGAGAGAGAAAGAGAGAGAGAGAGACCTGTCTGTGTATCCTTTCTAGTGACATCCCCCATGCACCTTCACCGTGTAGCATCTCTGCTCTTTTTTTCATGGTGTACAGAATCCAATTAGACAATATTCATGAGACAGAACTGAGAAGACACACAGGGGTTTGAAGCCTTCGAACGCCAGAGGAAGACAGGGGGAGAGGTGGGAGAGAGAGAGAGAAAGATAATTAGAATATTCCCATGTTTCCCTCTGTGGTGTGTGTGTGTGTGGTGTGTAGGAGGGTATGTGACAGCTGTGTGCTGAACCCCCTCCCCCTCTATCTATCTATCTATCTATCACTATCTCTCTCTCTCTCTCTTTTCTCCCCCTCTCTGGGTATGATGGAAAACATTGCCCTACATCACTTCATCTGATGAAGGTAGCTTTGGAGTTGAAAGTGAGACCATTTTGTAGATTTTTTCCCCTACTCAGTTACTCTTTTCTTGCAATACACATACAGTATCTTCACCTTGTCTTCTCTTCATCCACCTCTTCTCTAATCAATCATTCTGAAGTTTTTGAATGGCGATATGATATCCATGCAGGCGGGGTGTGGGAAAACTCAAGGCTCCTACTGCAGTGCCTTTGGCATTTTTATTCTAGCTGTTGCCATGGTAATATGAGTAGAAGAAGTACTGATGATTTTGTTTGATGTGGTCGGTCACTTCCTGATCACTGCTAGTACTGCCTCCTGATAGCGTTGAGAGGACTCAATACACACAGATTGAGAGTGTCTCTCTCTGTCTGCCTCTCTGTCTCTCTCTGTCTGTCTCTACCTCTCTGTCTGTCTCTCCTCTCTCCCTCAAAACATATATATTGTTTTTTTTTTATTTCACCTTTATTTAACCAGGTAGGCTAGTTGAGAACAAGTTCTCATTTGCAACTGTGACCTGGCCTAGATAAAGCAAAGCAGTGTGACAAAAACAACAACACAGAGTTACACATGGAGTAAACAATAAACAAGCCAATAACACAATAAACAAGTCAATGACACAGTAGAAAAAAAGAAAGTCTATATAGAGTATGTGCAACAGGCATGAGGAGGTAGGCAATAAATAGGTCATAGGAGCGAATAATTACAAATTAGCAGATTAACACTGGAGTGAAAAATGAGCAGATGATGATGTGCAAGTAGAGATACTGGTGTGCAAAAGAGCAGAAAAGTAAATAAAATAAAAACAGTATGGGGATCGCTGCAGCGATCGGTTAGCTGCTCAGATAGTTGATGTTTAAAGTTGGTGAGGGAAATAAAATTCTCCAACTTTAGCGATTTTTGCAATTCTTTCCAGTCACTGGCAGCAGAGAACTGGAAGGAAAGGAGGCCAAATGAGGTGTTGGCTTTGGGGATGATCAGTGAGATATACCTGCTGGAACATGTGCTAAGGGTGGGTGTTGTTATCGTGACCAGTGAACTGAGATACGGCGGAGCTTGACCTACCATAGACTTATAGATGACCTAGAGCCAGTGGGTCTGGCGACGAATATGTTGCGAGGGCCAGCCGACTGGAGCATACAGGTCGCAGTGGTGGGTGGTATAAGGTGATTTGGTGACAAAACAGATGGCACTGTGATAGACTGCATCCAGTTTGCTGAGTAGTGTTGGAAGCTATTTTGTAGATGACATCGCTGAAGTCGAGGATCGGTAGGATAGTCAGTTTTACAAGGGTACGTTTGGCGGCATGAGTGAAGGAGGCTTTGTTGTGAAATAGAAAGCCAATTCTAGATTTGATTTTTGATTGGAGATGTTTAATATGAGTCTGGAAGGAGAGTTTACAGTCTAGCCAGACACCTAGGTATTTATAGTTGTCCATATATTCTAGGTCGGAACCGTCCAGGGTGGTGATGCTAGTCGGGCGGGCAGGTGCGGGCAGCGAATGGTTGAAAAGCATGCATTTGGTTTTACTAGTGTTTAAGAGCAGTTGGAGGCCACGGAAGGTGTGTTGTATGGCATTGAAGCTTGTTTGGAGGTTAGTTAGCACAGTGTCCAAGGAAGGGCAGAAGTATACAGAATGGTGTCGTCTGCGTAGAGGTGGATCAGGGAATCGCCCGCAGCAAGCGCGACATCATTGATATATACAGAGAAAAGAGTCGGCCCGAGAATTTAACCCTGTGGTACCCTCATAGAGACTGCCAGAGGTCCGGACAACATGCCCTCCGATTTGACACACTGAACTCTGTCTGCAAAGTAGTTGGTGAACCAGGTGAGGCAGTCATTAGAAAAACCAAGGCAATTGAGTCTGCCGATAAGAATAATTGATGATTGACAGAGTCGAAAGCCTTGGCCAGGTCGATGAAGACGGCTGCACAGTACTGTCTTTTATCGATGGCGGTTATGATATCATTTAGTACCTTGAGCGTGGCTGAGGTGCACCCGTGACCGGCTCGGAAGCCGGATTGCACAGCGGAGAAGGTACGGTGGGATTCGAAATGGTCAGTGATCTGTTTATTAACTTGGCATTCGAAGACTTTAGATAGGCAGGGCAGGATGGATATAGGTCTGTAACAGTTTGGGTCTAGGGTGTCACCCCCTTTGAAGAGGGGGATGACCGCGGCAGCTTTCCAATCTTTAGGGATCTCGGACGATACTAAAGAGAGGTTGAACAGGCTGGTAATAGGGGTTGCAACAATGGCGGCGGATAGTTTTGGAAAGAGAGGGTCCAGATTGTCTAGCCCAGCTGATTTGTACGGGTCCAGGTTTTGCAGGACTTTCAGAACATCTGCAGTCTGGATTTGGGTGAAGGAGAAGCTGGGGAGGCTTGGGCGAGTAGCTGCGGGGGAGGCGGAACTGTTGACCGGGGTTGGAGTAGCCAGGAGGAAGGCATGGCCAGCCGTTGACAAATGCTTTTTGACATTTTCGATTATCATGGATTTATCAGTGGTGATCGGGTTACCTAGCCTCAGTGCAGTGGGCAGCTGGGAGGAGGTGCTCTGCTCACATGAGCAGCTTACAGACCGCACTCACATTATATAACTTGCCTTATTGATTTCACCCCACTAGTATCATCACCCTAAAAACGAATTGGTCCAGATAATACTGATGTCATTTCAGCCACAGAGGAATTAAAGGTGGGCGCTTTTGAGAATTCTACAGTCTTCTAGCTGATTCTGAACCAAGGTGATCTGCTCTCGGCCTCAGGCTGAAATTCATTTGAAGTAATGCTTTCGTCCTCTCCCCACATAAGTCTTCATTAGCCAATACCCATGACCCACACCAAACCCATGCCATTACTCCCCAGTCATCGTCAATATACCCTGCTGTTCTATAGGCTGTTCCCAGCAGCTAGCTGCACGCATCATTCCAGCTTTAATCTAGTTTCGGTCACACAGCTTAAATGTCCAATGGAGCCATTTTTATCTGGGTAACAATTAAGTGCTTTACTCAGATTTTTTTTTTTAAATAGTTTTAATTAGAAACAAACAAAAATAGCTTCTTAGCAAAGAATAATTTCTCAAGCAATAATTTGGTAGGACTGTCTGGGAGTGCTGAACTGAAACTGTTATTGGCAGCAAAACAGGCTGAATTTTCCAAACCGCTGACACTCAAAGTCTGTAACAAAAAGGGAGACAACGTGGAGATAAGGAATCACAAAAATATATTTATTAATTAACTGAAGTAACCTAAATACAATGAACAATGGTGTGTGTAGTCAGTAATCAGTAGTGTAAATGAGTGGTTGCGTGCATAGATGTGATAATGAGGGGTGTTGAGGGGTGTTGAAAGGTGCCAAAGCAAAGAAACAAACGGCCACAAAAATGCCACAACCAAAATCTAACAGTGTGTCTACATGGAGAGAGTCTCCTCAATGAAATGGGGAAGAAGTGTATTTATCCCGGGACACACCCGGGCCCAAGTGTGCCCCATGTCGCTGACGACCCTCATAGCTCCACCTACCGACGTCCTAATAAGGAAAACAAGAGCAAAGAGAAAGAATGCGGCAGACAATGGGAGGGTCGTCACACCGCTCCTACATTAAATGGACGCTGTCATCATTTTCACAATTTCACAGTATTATTCAAACCTCATAGTGTGGAAATGTAAAACACAGTAAAAATCTAATGTTTTACTTACACTGGGCCTTTAAACAATGAACCAACTGAATGCCATTCACTCAGCCATTCCTTCTCCTATCCATCCATCCCTCCCTCCTACCCTCCCTGTAATACCATCGGGGATGTGTCCATATCTCCGGTCCTGTTCTAATGCATGACAAAAGTGTCTCTTATATTGAGGGAATTTGTTAGCATGCCCCATCTCCATTGTCATTTCACAGTTTTCCCCCAGTGTGTCGGTGAGTTAAACTGGGTGGAAAAAAATATATAAAAAAGAAAACTAAACAAACATTGGGGCTCTTAAAAGGCAGCCAAGCGTGAACGCCAGAGAAATACCCAAACTAAGCAGGAAAAAAGGTCTCCGAGGCACTGATGCACTAAAACATGTTTTGATTTATTCTGAGGATGTGGTGTTGGATGGAATTAAAATTTGTTTTTTATTTTTTTATCCCTTATTTTACCAGGTTAGTTGACTGAGAACACATTCTCATTTACAGCAACAACCTGGTGAATAGTTACAGGGGAGAGGAAGGGGGATGAGTGACCCAATGGGAATCTGGGTATGATTAGGTGGCCATGATGGTATGAGATATATATACATTTTTAGACCAGAGGAAAGGGTGTCTCCTACTGACCCTCCAAAACCACTTCCAGCAAGCCAGCAGTGGGATACAGGGTGGTATGCTGCTGGCCCCGATGACATCCGCACTAGATCCACACTCCTGTATGAACTTGTTTGTAGTATCCCTGACTGAAGCTTCCTGTTGCTGTAAAATCAGAATGAGTTCTCAGTCAACTTACCTGGTAAAATAAGGGTAATATAAATAAAAAATGTAATACATCCACACTACAACTACATCCACACTACATCTACACTACATCTACACTACATCTACACTACATCCACACTACATCTACACTACATCCACACTACATCTACACTACATCTACATCTACACTACAACTACATCCACACTACATCTACACTACATCCACACTACATATACACTACATCTACACTACATCCACACTACATCCACACTACATCTACACTACATCCACACTACATCTACACTACATCCACACTACATCTACACTACATCCACACTACATCCACACTACATCTACACTACATCCACACTACATCCACACTACATCCACACTACATCTACACTACATCCACACTACATCCACACTACATCCACACTACATCTACACTACATCCACACTACATCTACACTACATCTACACTACATCCACACTACATCTACACTACATCCACACTACATCTACACTACATCCACACTACATCCACACTACATCCACACTACATCTACACTACATCTACACTACATCCACACTACATCCACACTACATCTACACTACATCCACACTACATCTACACTACATCCACACTACATCTACACTACATCAACACTACATCTACACTACATCTACACTACATCCATACTACATCTACACTACATCCACACTACATCTACACTACATCCACACTACATCTACACTACATCCACACTACATCTACACTACATCCACACTCCACATACATCACACTACATCTACACTACATCCACACTACATCTACACTACATCCACACTATATCTACACTACATCCACACTACATCTACACTACATCTACACTACATCCACACTACATCCGCACTACATCTGCACTACATCCACACTACATCTACACTACATCTACAACTACATCCACACTACAACTACATCCACACTACATCCACACTACATCCACACTACATCCACACTACATCTACACTACATCTACACTACATCTACACTACATCTACACTACATCCACACTACATCTACACTACATCTACACTACATCCACACTACACACTACATCTACACTACATCCACACTACATCTACACTACATCCACACTACATCTACACTACTACACTACATCTACACTACATCTACACTACATCCACACTACATCTACACTACAACTACATCCACACAACATCTACACTACATCTACACTACAACTACATCCACACTACATGTACACTACATCTACACTACATCTACACTACATCCACACTACACTACATCTACACTACACTACATCTACACTACATCCACACTACATCTACACTACATCCACACTATATCTACACTACATCCACACTACATCTACACTACATCTACACTACATCCACACTACATCTACACTACATCCACACACTACATCCACACTACATCTACACACTACATCTACACTACATCTACACTACTACATACACTACATCTACACTACATCCACACTACACTACATCCACACTACACTACATCATCCACACTACTACATCTACACACTACACTACATCTACACTACATCCACACTACATCCACACTACATCCACACTACAGCTACACTACATCCACACTACATCCACACTACATCCACACTACATCCGCACTACATCTGCACTACATCTACACTACATCTACAACTACATCCACACTACAACTACATCCACACTACATCCACACTACATCTACAACTACATCTACACTACATCTACACTACATCCACACTACATCCACACTACATCCACACTACATCTACACGACATCCACACTACATCCACACTACATCTACACTACATCTACACTACATCCACACTACATCTACACTACATCCACACTACATCTACAACTACATCTACACTACATCCACACTACATCTACAACTACATCCACACTACATCTACACTACATCTACACTACATCCACACTACATCTACACTACATCTACACTACATCCACACTACATCTACATCCACACTACATCTACACTACATCTACACTACATCCACACTACATCCACACTACATCCACACTACATCCACACTACATCTACACTACATCCACACTACATCTACACTACATCCACACTACATATACACTACATCTACAACTACATCTACACTACATCTACACTACATCTACATCTACACTACATCCACACTACATCTACACTACATCCACACTACATCCACACTACACTACATACATCTACAACTACATCTACACTACATCTACACTACATACATCTACACTACATCTACATACATCCACAACTACATACACTACTCATCTACACTACATCTACACTACCACACTACATCTACACTACATCTACACTACACTACATACCACACTACATCTACACTACATCCACACTACATCCACACTACATCTACACTACATCTACACTACACTACAGCTACACTACATCCACACTACATCCACACTACATCTACACTACTCATCTACACTACATCACACTACATCTACACTACATCCACACTACATCTACACTACATCCACATACATCTACACTACATCCACACTACATCTACACACTACATCTACACTACATCCACACTACATCTACACACTACATCCACACTACATCTACACACTACATCCACACTACATCTACACTACATCCACACTACAACTACATCCACACTACTCCACACACATCCACACAACATCTACACTACACTACATACATCTACACTACACTACATCCACACTACATCTACACTACATCTACACTACATCCACACTACACTACATCCACACTACATCTACACTACATCCACACTACATACATCTACACTACATCCACACTACACTACATCTACACTACATCTACACTACATCTACACACTACATCCACACTACATCTACACTACATCCACACTACATCTACACACACTACATCCACACTACATACATCCACACACTACATCCACACTACATCCACACTACATCTACACTACATCTACACTACACATCCACACTACATCTGCACTCCACACATCCACACTACATCTACACTACATCCACACTACATCTACACTACATCTACACTACATCCACACTACATCTACACTACATCCACACTACATCTACACTACATCCACACTACATCTACAACTACATCCACACTATCTCCACACTACATCCACACTACATCCACACTACATCTACACTACATCTACACTACATCCACACTACATCTACACTAGGTTTCCTGTCCTTCTCTTGGTAAACATACAGATGATAATCTTTGAATGCCAGGTTGCAGATGGGTGATGCCCTGGTACCTGGAGATAATATCAGCCCACTACTCATGACCTGTTTTCACCACTATTGGCCATACACTTAGCTTCATTATCATCAACCCCCCCTCCCAACTGAAGTATCCCTGACTGAAGTGTCCCTGACTAAAGCGTCCCTGACTGAACTGAAGCGTCCCTGACTGAAGCGTCCCTGACTGAAGTGAAGCGTCCCTGACTGGAGTGAAACGTCCCTGATTGGAGTGAAGCGTCCCTGACTGAACTGAAGCGTCCCTGACTGGAGTGAAGCGTCCCTGACTGAACTGCAGCGTCCCTGACTGAAGTGAAGCGTCCCTGACTGGACTGAAGCGTCCCTGACTGAAGTGAAGCGTCCCTGATTGGACTGAAGCGTCCCTGACTGAACTGAAGCGTCCCTGACTGAAGTGAAGCGTCCCTGACTGAACTGAAGCGTCCCTGACTGGAGTGAAGCGTCCCTGACTGAACTGCAGCGTCCCTGACTGAAGTGAAGCGTCCCTGACTGAACTGAAGCGTCCCTGACTGAAGTGAAGCGTCCCTGACTGAACTGCAGCGTCCCTGACTGGACTGCAGCGTCCCTGACTGAAGTGAAGCATCCCTGACTGGAGTGAAGCATCCCTGACTGAAGTGAAGCATCCCTGACTGGAGTGAAGCGTCCCTGACTGAAGTGAAGCATCCCTGACTGGAGTGAAGCATCCCTGACTGGAGTCAGGGAAAAAAAATATCTCAAAAGTTACCTGTAAACTTTGCCAAAACATTTCAAACTACTTTTGTAATACAACTTTAGGTATTTTTTGAAGTAAATAATCGATACAATTGAAGACGGGATGATCTGTGTTCAATATAGGAGGAAAACAAACTGTGGCTAGCTTTCTGGTCACGCGCCTCTATCTAACAGTACACTTCAAGTCCCCCTCGTTCAAGATGGCCATACTTCTTCATTACACAAAGGAATAACCTCAACCAATTTCTAAAGACTGTTGACATCCAGTGGAAGCAATAGGAATTGCAAGAAGGTCCCTTAGAAATATGAATTCCCAATGAAACCCCATTGAAAAGAGAGTGACCTCAAAAAAAAATTCTGAATGGTTTGTCCTCGGGGTTTCACCTGCTAAATAAGTTATGTTATACTGGGGCGACAGGGTAGCCTAGTGGTTAGAGCATTGGACTAGTAACCGGAAGGTTGCAAGTTCAAATCCCCGAGCTGACAAGGTCTGTCGTTCTTCCCCCGAACAGGCAGTTAACCCACTGTTCCTGACTGGACTGAAGCGTCCCTGACTGAAGCGTCCCTGACTGAAGCGTCCCTGACTGAAGCGTCCCTGACTGAACTGAAGTGTCCCTGACCGAACTGAAGTGTCCCTGACCGAACTGAAGTGTCCCTGACCAAACTGAAGTGTCCCTGACTGAACTGAAGCGTCCCTGACTGAAGTGAAGCATCCCTGACTGGAGTGAAGCAGCGTCCCTGACTGAAGTGAAGCGTCCCTGACTGAAGCGTCCCTGACTGAAGCGTCCTGTTTCTGGGCTTTCCTTCTATGATACACTAACACCCCACTGTGAACACACAATGTTGTTTCCACATCATTTCAATGAACGTTGAACCAACGTTGTTCTGAAGTATGTGACCAGCTAGACTAAGCTGGAGTGGGACGCAACACACACACACACACACCCTAACACACATACATCCTAATCCTAACATTCTCTACTCAACCCCTCATCACTGTCGGCTTACCGCAACGCCATGTATATGAGAGGATCACACATCTCAAAGCCGTCAAGTCTGGATCACAGACCCCGACTGACAGACAGACACATGGAAACACAAATACAGTACATACACACCAGAGAGGCACACAAAAGACGTATCTTTGTCGCCATGTCCCTTCTGTAAAGCAGTCTACCAGAAATCATAGAGGTGGTTGGCCATGTTTTGTTCTGCAGTCTGAATACGCTATTGATTTGCCCTAAAGTGCATTTAACAAAAGACTAATTCATCCAGTGAAGAGGATTCCAATCATCCCAAACTTTAGCAACAGATATCTTCTTCTACTTCACCTAAGTTACTTGGATTGTTAGATACCGTTGCACAAGTTCTTGGTAGTTGTAAATAGTTAAATCCCGATCCTCTGCCCCCGTAGTGCCATAAGAGCAGAGTCTGTGCCAAGAAGCAAGAAATGTAAATTAATCATGAGGCCTTTGCCAGATGAAAAGGGGAAACACAGCTGAAAAGTTGTATGTCGGAGAAACTTTGAATCAAATCATGAAACTCAGATAGATTTCATTAATGAATGAAATTCGGAGAAAAGGCTTGCTGAGGGACATTGTCTGCCACGTGTGCTGTTTTTTTAAGTCAGTCAAAGCAGACAGGTGTTTCAAGGCACTGGGTGGCAATCTAATCAACAAGCTCTCCATGGCCAGACAAGACACTTGCTGATGTACAACTAAAGCACAACAGACAACCAAGACGAGATTACATTAGTATTACAGTGTGCATGGAAATATGACAGTAGGAATTACATTTGTGATAGATGAAGTAGTAGAGGGAAATGACAGTGGATCTATTATCTTCAAATGAAAGAGGGCCACTTCTCCAAAGTTCATTTCCTGTCCAAAAGAACATTATCACTACACCTGTTCTTTAACCACAAGGCTTTGTGTGGGATGGCCTTTTCTTTTCTACACACTGAAAAACTTTGTATGGCTTAGATACCGCTAACGGGATCGATATGACAACAGCCAGTGAAAGTGCAGGGCACCAAATTCAAAACAACAGAAATCTCATAATTAAAATTCCTCAAACATACAAGTATTTTACACCATTGTAAAGATAAACTTGTTGTTAATCCCACCACAGTGTCCGATTACAAAAAGGCTTCACGACGAAGGCACACCAAATGATTATGTTAGGTCAGTACCTAGTCACAGACAGAATCAGACAGAATCAGACAAGGTTCTAAAGACTGTTGACATCTAGTGAAAGCCTTAGGAAGTGCAATATGACCCCATAGACACTGTATATTCGATAGGCAATGACTTGAAAAACTACAAACCTCAGATTTCCCACTTCCTGGTTGGATTTTTTTCTCCGGTTATTGCCTGCCATGTGAGTTCTGTTATACTCACATACATCATTCAAACAGTTTTAGATACTTCAGAGTGTTTTCTATCCAATAATATATTAGCAACTGGGCCTGAGTAGCGGGCAGTTTATTCTGAGCACCTTATTCATCCAATCTACTCAATTCTTCCCCCAGTCATAAGAAGTTAAAGGCTCCAAAGAACAGAAGCAGTGACGCAGCAAACAAGAACCAAAGGATAGGGTACAAGAGAGATCATTATTTTACGGTTCAAGTTTGTGGCAACGGCAGCAATGCCATTGGTCTAAGATTCTCTCCAGTAAAGCTCTCCATGGCCAGGTCTGACGCATCAGGACCATGTAGAGACAGAGGTTGGGACAGACAGACAGACAGACAGACAGACAGACAGACAGACAGACAGACAGAGGTTGGGACAGACAGACAGACAGACAGACAGACAGACAGACAGACAGACAGACAGAAGGGAAGTGAACCCTGCACCTTACTCTCCAACCAAGGTGCATGAATTGAGGAACAAACTAAAGTGAAGTGGAATTTCCACTACAGAATGACAGGCAGAGACAGAAATATGAAAAAGACCATCATTCAGGGTAACATGATATGGTACAGTGAGATATTATTGAAACAGAGGATACAGAGGCTACAGATGATACAGAGGCTACAGAGGATACAGAGACTACAGAGGAAACAGAGGCTATAGTGGTAGAGGTTACAGGCGTAACAGAGGCTACAGAGTTAGAGGTAACAGAATTAGAGATAACATAGGAAACAGGGGTAACAGGGGTAAACAGGGGTATCAGGGTTTACAGGGGTAACAGGGTTTATAGAGGTTACAGGGGTTACAGAGGTTACAGGGGTTACAGGGTTTACAGGTGTAACAGAGTTACAAGGGTAACAGAGGTAACAGGGGTTACAGAGGTAACAGGGGTTACAGAGGTAACAGGGGGAACGGGGTTTACAGGGGTTACAGAGGTAACATGGGTAACAGAGGTTACAGTGGTTACAGAGGTTACAGGGGTTACAGAGGTTACAGGGGTTACAGAGGTTACAGGGGTTACAGAGGTTACAGGGGAAACGGGGGTAAGAGGGGAAACAGAGGTTACAGTGGTAACAGAGGTTACAGGCATAACAGAGGCTACAGAGTTAGAGGTAACATAATTAGAGATAACATAGGAAACAGGATTGACAGGAGTAAACAGGGGTACCAGGGTTTACAGGGGTACCAGGGTTTACAGAGGTTACAGGGGTTACAGAGGTTA
Source organism: Oncorhynchus clarkii lewisi (assembly GCF_045791955.1). Lineage (NCBI taxonomy): Eukaryota > Metazoa > Chordata > Actinopteri > Salmoniformes > Salmonidae > Oncorhynchus > Oncorhynchus clarkii. The sequence continues at coordinate 62,907,893 of NC_092164.1, forward strand.
CAGGGTTTACAGGGTTTACAGGGGTAACAGGGTTTACAGGGGTTACAGAGGTTACGGGGGTAACAGGGTTTACAGGGGTTACAGAGGTTACAGAGGTAACAGGTTTTACAGGGGTTACAGGGGTTACAGAGGTTACAGGGGTTACAGAGGTTACAGAGGTTAAAGAGGTAACAGGTTTTACAGGGGTTACAGAGGTTACAAAGGTTACAGAGGTTACAGAGGTAACATGGGTAATTAACAGGGGTTACAGAGGTTACAGGGGTTACAGAGGTTACAGGGGTTACAGAGGTAACATGGGTAATTAACAGGGGTTACAGAGGTTACAGGGGTTACAGAGGTTACATGGTTTACAGGGGTTTCAGAGGTTACAGAGGTTACAGGGGTTACAGGGTTACAGGGGTTACAGAGGTAACAGGTTTTACAGGGGTTACAGGGGTTACAGGGGTTACAGAGGTTACAGGGGTTACAGAGGTTACAGAGGTTACAGAGGTAACAGGTTTTACAGGGGTTACAGAGGTTACAAAGGTTACAGGGGTTACAGAGGTTACAGAGGTTACAGAGGTAACATGGGTAATTAACAGGGGTTACAGAGGCTACAGGGGTTACAGAGGTTACAGAGGTTACAGAGGTAACATGGGTAATTAACAGGGGTTACAGAGGTTACAGGGGTTACAGAGGTTACATGGTTTACAGGGGTTTCAGAGGTTACAGAGGTTACAGGGGTTACAGAGGTAACAGGGTTTACAGGGGTTACAGAGGTTACAGGGGTTACAGGGGTTACAGAGGTTACAGAGGTAACATGGGTAATTAATAGGGGTTACAGGGGTTACAGAGGTTAGAGGTTACAGAGGTAACATGGGTAATTAACAGGGGTTACAGGGGTTACAGAGGTAACAGGTTTACAGAGGTTACAGAGGTAACATGGGTAATTAACAGGGGTTACAGGGGTTACAGAGGTAACATGGGTAATTAACAGGGTTACAGAGGTTACAGAGGTAACATGGGTAATTAACAGGGGTTACAGGGGTTACAGGGGTTACAGAGGTAACAGGGTTACAGGGGTTACAGGGGTTACAGAGGCAAGGTGCTGGACAAAGTGCAGAAAGAAGTTAAAGTAGTCTTTTGTGAAGGAAAAGGGAATGCTTGCACTTGACCTAATGAGTGCGTGTGTATAAGGCTGGCTATAGCCTTTTGGGGCCTGTCATGCCAAATGGAGTCCTCCGGCCAAATTGAGTCCCCCGGCCAAATAATGTCCCCCTCTACGTTACAATGAGATTTGATAAACTATTATAGTCTGTTGTTATCTCAACAGTGTGATGACCTAATGATTAGAATTTTGGAGATCTTTACAGCCTAAATGACTTTCTTTTCATCATCGCAATGCGAACAAGACTGATTTCCACGACAATTTTGCTGTTTAAACAAGTTTTGTTTCGCTAATAAAATGAAAACATTACTTCAAACTACTTTTGGGTACCTTGTCAACATGAAATCCACGCCTTAAACACTGCTACGTTTCAGAAAAGTCAAAGAAAACGTGGAATCAGCTTGACACATTCAAATTATATACACCTTACAGATCACCAAGTCAGCTAATTTCCACTCCATTCATACGCAAATCCGTTTGATAAATACACTGGCTTGTCTGGCTGTCATGTTTTCATTTTCCTCTGCACTTCCCATATCTACATGGAAATGATATTATTTCACTAGTCCTCTGTTATGATTCATTCTTTGTGCGGACCGTGCGAGGGCTTCTGAGGTGAAATAGAGCCAAGCAACCAGCATAGCAACGGACGCTTTGGTTCATTGCATAATCCGGTCAGAATTCTAGTAACAGCCCTAGCAACAGCCCTAGCAACGGAATGTACAGTAGAACTCATGGAATCCCATTGTGATGTAGATGGGGACACTGTTTGGCATGACAGGTCCCCTGGAGGTCAGGTCCCTTGGGCACATGCCCTGGGTGCCCAGCCGGTATTCGGTCATGAACACAACATGTTTAGATAACTGGCTAGACTAATTTACCACTCTAAAAATTGTTAGCGGATCCGGTTAATTGAGTGACTGTCAGTGACCGACGAAGGGATCAACAACCAAATTTTGAACTTACACCTTGTGTGTTGTATTATTTTAACTGTCAACTGTAAGTTGAGACCCCGACTGAGAAAACAATTAGAATTTTAGCAACCAGGAAATGGCAGAGTGATTTCTGCATAGTGCACCTTTCAGAAAACTTCAATCATAAATGTGTTGTTCTCTAGAGAGAACCTGTCAACCTAGTGTGTTTGTTTATGAGACTTCTTACCAATAAATGATGCATTATTTTACTTTCTTCCCTCGCTCCAGAGACGGAGCAGTGAGCTCCTTGATTGCTCTCTTAATGGTCCTTCCGGTTCCATGTGTCAGGTTGGAAGCTAAAATGAACACAGAAAAATAAAGCCAAGACGTACTTCTGACATAATGACAGCTTAAAAATAAAATGTATATATATATATATATATACACACACACATATATACATACATACACTTACCGGACAGTTTAGGTACATCACCCCGTTCACAAAAATATATCGCTCCTACAGACAGTGAGTCACGTGGTCGTGTCTTGCTATATAAAAACAGGCAGACAGGAAGTGACGCATTCAGTTATTGTTTGATATAATGTTAGAATTGGCAAAACTAGTGGCCTGAGCGACTTTGAGTGTGATATGATTAATACAGGCTGATGGCGACGGTGTACTGACCTCCAATCTGTAGCAGAGGGTGAAGAATCTAGAATCTAGAATCTATTTTGATTTGTTTAAAAAATATGTTGGTTACTACATGATTCCATATGTGCTATTTCATAGTCCTGATGTCTTCACTATTATTCTAGAATGTAGAAAATAGTTTTAAAAAATAAAGAAAAAACCTTGAATGAGTAGGTGTGTCCAAACTTTTGACTGGTACTGTGGCAAGAGATATTGGGGGGCTTATGTCACTTATACCTGGATCCGACCCTGTGTGTGTGTGTGTGTACGTGTACGTGTTTAACTATACTTGTGGGGACAAGGCCAAACACTATTTGTAGGGGGTTACGGTTAAAATAGGTTTAGGATCAAGGTTAGGTTTTGGGGTTAAAGTTAAGGTTAGGGTACAGGTTAGAGTTTGGTTTAGGGTTAGGGAAAATAGGATTAGTTGTAACAAGGCTAGTTGTAGACTTGGCTAGTTGTAGACTCTCCTGGCTACTAGCTGTGTGTGTCTCTGTGTGTGTGTGTGTGTGTGTGTGTGTGTGTGTGTGTGTGTGTGTGTGTGTATGTGTGTGTGTGTGTGTGTGTGTGTGTGTGTGGTGTGTGTGTGTGTGTGTTTACTTTTCCGTATGCTCCAGTAAATACTCTAGAGTTGTCAGAATCCTTTGTTTCCAGTGACAGTTTGTCTGGGCTGTGGGGAAAAACAGACGAGCTGAGCTCTCATTATGTCAGAAGCGCGTCTTGGTTTTATTTTCTGTGTTTTTTATTTTTCTGTGTTCATTTTAGCTTCCAACCTGACACAAGGAACCGAATGGACCATTAAGAGAGCAATCAAGGAGCTCACTGCTCCGTCTCTGGAGCGAGGGAAGAAAGTAAAATAATGCATAATTTATTGGTAAGAAGTCTCATAAACAAACACACTAGGTTGACAGGTTCTCTCTAGAGAACAACACATTTATGATTGAAGTTTTCTGAAAGGTGCTCTATGCAGAAACCACTCTGCCATTTCCTGGTTGCTAAAATTTAAAATAGTTTGCCTAATTTCACTTTATGTGACAATACAAGTAACTCATACAGTGGGGCAAAAAAGTATTTAGTCAGCCACCAATTGTGCAAGTTCTCCCACTTAAAAAGATGAGAGAGGCCTGTAATTTTCATCATAGGTACACTTCAACTATGACAGACAAAATGAGAAAAAAAATCCAGAAAATCACATTGTAGGATTCTTTATGAATTTCTTTGCAAATTATGGTGAAAAATAAGTATTTGGTCACCTACAAACAAGCAAGACTTCTGGCTCTCACAGACCTGTAACTTCTTCTTTAAGAGGCTCCTCTGTCCTCCACTCGTTACCTGTATTACCTGATCCACCTCTACGCAGACGACACCATTCTATATACTTCCGGCCCGTCCTTGGACACTGTGCTATCTAACCTCCAAACGAGCTTCAATGCCATACAGCACTCCTTCCGTGGCCTCCAACTGCTCTTAAACGCTAGTAAAACCAAATGCATGCTTTTCAACCGTTCGCTGCCTGCACCCGCACGCCTGACCAGCATCACCACCCTGGATGGTTCCGACCTTGAATATGTGGACATCTATAAGTACCTAGGTGTCTGGCTAGACTCTAAACTCTCCTTCCAGACCCATATCAAACATCTCCAATCGAAAATCAAATCAAGAGTCGGCTTTCTATTCCGCAACAAAGCCTCCTTCACTCACGCCGCCAAACTTACCCTAGTAAAACTGACTATCCTACCGATCCTCGACTTCGGCGATGTCATCTACAAAATTGCTTCCAACACTCTACTCAGCAAACTGGATGCAGTTTATCACAGTGCCATCCGTTTTGTCACTAAAGCACCTTATACTACCCACCACTGCGACTTGTATGCTCTAGTCGGCTGGCCCTCGCTACATATTCGTCGCCAGACCCACTGGCTCCAGGTCATCTACAAGTCCATGCTAGGTAAAGCTCCGCCTTATCTCAGTTCACTGGTTACGATGGCAACACCCATCCGTAGCACGCGCTCCAGCAGGTGTATCTCACTGATCATCCCTAAAGCCAACACCTAATTTGGCTGCCTTTCGTTCCAGTTCTCTGCTGCCTGTGACTGGAACGAATTGCAAAAATCGCTGAAGTTGGAGACTTTTATCTCCCTCACCAACTTCAAACATCTGCTATCTGAGCAGCTAACCGATCGCTGCAGCTGTACATAGTCTATTGGTAAATAGCCCACCCATTTTCACCTACCTCATCCCCATACTGTTTTTATTTATTTATTTTTCTGCTCTTTTGCACACCAATATCTCTACCTGTACATAACCATCTGATCATTTATCACGCCAGTGTTAATCTGCATAATTGTAATTATTCGCCTACCTTCTCATGCCTTTTGCACACAATGTATATAGACTCCCCTTTTTTCTACTGTGTTATTGACTTGTTAATTGTTTACTCCATGTGTAAATCTGTGCTGTCTGTTCACACTGCTATGCCTTATCTTGGCCAGGTCGCAGTTGCAAATGAGAACTTGTTCTCAACTAGCCTACCTGGTTAAATAAAGGTGAAATAAAAAAATAAAAAATTAATGGCACCTGTTTGAACTTGTTATCAGTATAAAAGACACCTGTCCACAACCTCAAACAGTCACACTCCAAACTCCACTATGGCCAAGACCAAAGAGCTGTCAAATGATACTAGAAACAAAATTGTAGACCTGCACCAGGCTGGGAAGACTGAATCTGCAATAGGTAAGCAGCTTGGTTTGAAAAATCAACTGTGGGAGCATTTATTAGGAAATGGAAGACATACAAGACCACTGATAATCTCCCTCGATCTGGGGCTCCACACAAGATCTCACCCCGTGGGGTCAAAATGATCACAAGAACAGTGAGCAAACATCCCAGAACCACACGGGGAGACCTAGTGAATGACCTGCAGAGAGCTGGGACCAAAGTAACAAAGCCTTCCATCAGTAACACACTATGCCGCCAGGGACTCAAATCCTGCAGTGCCAGACGTGTCCCCCTGCTTAAGCCAGTACATGTCCAGGCCCGTCTGAAGTTTGCTAGAGAGCATTTGGATGATCCAGAAGAAGATTGGGAGAATGTCATATGGTCAGATGAAACCAAAATATAACTTTTTGGTAAAAACTCAACTCGTCGTGTTTGGAGGACAAAGAATGCTGAGTTGCATCCAAAGAACACCATACCTACTGTGAAGCATGGGGGTGGAAACATCATGCTTTGGGGCTGTTTTTCTGCAAAGGGACCAGGACGACTGATCCGTGTAAAGGAAAGAATGAATAGGGCCATGTATCGTGAGATTTTGAGTGAAAACCTCCTTCCATCAGCAAGGGCATTAAAGATGAAACGTGGCTGGGTCTTTCAGCATGACAATGATCCCAAACACACCGCCCGGGCAACGAAGGAGTGGCTTCGTAAGAAGCATTTCAAGGTCCTGGAGTGGCCTAGCCAGTCACCAGATCTCAACCCCATAGAAAATCTTTGGAGGGAGTTGAAAGTCCGTGTTGCCCAGCAACAGCCCCAAAACATCACTGCTCTAGAGGAGATCTGCATGGAGGAATGGGCCAAAATACCAGCAACAGTGTGTTAAAACCTTGTGAAGACTTACAGAAAACTTTTGACCTCTGTCATTGCCAACGAAGGGTATATAACAAAGTATTGAGATAAACTTTTGTTATTGACCAAATACTTATTTTCCACCATAATTTGCAAATAAATTCATAAAAAATCATACAATGTGATTTTCTGGATTTTTTCTCATTTTGTTATCATTGTCATAGTTGAAGTGTACCTATGATCAAAATTGCAGGCCTCTCTCATCTTTTTAAGTGGGAGAACTTGCACAATTGGTGGCTGACTAAATACTTTTTTGCCCCACTGTATATGCCATTCAGCAGACACTTTTGTCCAAAGTGATTTATAGTCTGCTCATGCGTACGTTTTACATATGGGTACCTCCAGCATGAGCTGAACCCACAAACCTTGACGTTGTAATCCCCATGCTCAACCGACGGAGCCACATTGGACCACTTGAAGATAATCATTGTACCCTCTAAACAGCTGTGAAATATTTGTTCCATAATATTGTATTTTCAGTTGTTTGAAGCTGGTGTACAAAACCGAAAGCAAGAGGAGGCAAAAAGGAAACTTAAGAAACAGCGCACATAGAACATCTACCGCTTCGTAGACTTGCTTTCCATGGGAATGTCAGATCTATAACTGCTGTTTCTATGGGAATTTGGTCAGGTCGCCCAAAAAGTTACATATTGCATCTTTAACTCTGGTGCCCTCCCCTCCTCTCCTCGTAACGCCTCTTCTCTCTCCTCTTCTTCCAGCGCCTGGCCTCTCCTCTCAGCGCCTGGCCTGGCCTCGCCTCTCCTCTCTCCTCTACTTCCAGCACCTGGCCTTGCCTCACCTCTCCTCTCCTCTCCTTCCAGCACCTCGCCTCACTTCTTCTCTCCTCTCTTCCAGCACCTGGCCTCTCCTCTCCTTCCAGCGCCTGGCCTCACCTCTCCTCTCCTCTCTCCTCTCCTTCCAGCGCCTGGCCTCACCTCTTCTCTCCTCTCTCCTCTCCTTCCAGCGCCTGGCCTCACCTCTCCTCTCCTCTCCTTCCAGCGCCTGGCCTCACCTCTTCTCTCCTCTCTTCCAGCACCTGGCCTGGCCTCTCCTCTCCTTCCAGCGCCTGGCCTCACCTCTCCTCTCCTCTCTCCTCTCCTTCCAGCGCCTGGCCTCACCTCTTCTCTCCTCTCTTCCAGCACCTGGCCTGGCCTCTCCTCTTCTGTCCTCTCCTCCGATGTCCTGCCCACCTTTCCTCTGAAGTCTTCCTGTGACCTTCACCAGTCTCTAGCCACGAGGTGGTTTATCGTTGTTCTTTGAGATCAATGACTCCACAGACCACTGCCTGGAAACAGCAGCTTTAGCATCAGCTTGATTTGGTCACAGAGAGCAAGAGAGGTAGAGAGAAAGTGAAAATGCAGAAACCCAGATGAGGTGAGCTCTTTCGGGGCAGTCGGCAGTAGGAGTTGGTGGAGCGCTTCAGTGTTAATGTCCTCCATTATGTTTCTGGGGTTGGCCGAAGCTCCCACCGCAGCTCCTAAGTGATTGGCTTTCTGCTTGGCGGGGTACGAGGGAGGGCGCCGCTCGTAGCTGGTTAGAGTCAGACCCTCGCTCTGTTGTTCTAAAAACCATTAAGAGAAGGTGAAGAATGATGGCTTCCACCTCTGTGGCCAGGGGTACTCCATCACCCCCTAACCCAGCCTCTCGGCCACCCTACCTCCCAGCCTCCCAGCCCCCCTACCTCCCAGCCTCCCTACCTCCTAGCCTCCCAGCCGCCCTACCTCCCAGCCTCCCAGCCACCCATTCTTCCAGCCACCCAGCCTCCCTGCCAACCAGCCTCCCTGCCAACCAGACATCAAGCCTCCCTGCCAACGAGCCTCCCTGCCAACCAGACATCAAGCCTCCCTGCCACCCAGCCATCCTGCATTCCTGTCTTTCAGCCTCCTATTCTTCTAGCCTCCCTGCCACCAAGCCTTCTTCCTGCAACCCAACCTCCCAGCCTTCCAGCTGCTCACCCAGCCTCCCTGTCTCTTACCCAGGCTCCCTGCCTCTCACCCAGCCTCCCTGCCTCTCACCCAGCCTCCCTGTCTCTTACCCAGCCTCCCTGCCTCTTACCCATCCTCCCTACCTCTTCCCCAGCCTCCCTGCCTCTTACCCAGCCTCCCTGGCTCTTACCCAGCCTCCCTGCCTCTTACCCAACCTCCCAGCTTTCCAGCTGCTCACCCAGCCTCCCTCTCTCTTCCCCAGCCTCCCTGCCTCTTACCCAGCCTCCCTACCTCTTCCCCAGCCTCCCTGCCTCTCACCCAGCCTCCCTGCCTCTTACCCAGCCTCCCTGCCTCTTACCCAGTCTCCCTGCCTCTTACCCAGCCTCCCTGCCTCTTACCCAGCCTCCCTGCCTCTTACCCAGCCTCCACAGACAGAGAGCTCCAGCCAAACTCTGTATTCCCACCGCTGTCCTGTGAAAACCCAACAGGAGGAAAGACACATTTGAAAACATACATTTGAGGTAACATCAATTCCAGCATGGATTCAACTCATTCCATTCAGTGTTTTTTCTGGGTAAAAAATAATTAATAGCGGGCCTCTAAGTCTCTGCATTGCCGTGCTAGCCCGTTCAAAGTCACTTAAATCTTCTGTCTTGCCCATTCACTCTCAATGGCATGCATACAATCCATGTCTCAATTGTCTCAAGGCTTAAAAAAAATCTTTAACCTGTCTCCTCTCCTTCATCTACACTGATTGAAGTGGATTTAATAGGTGACATTAATGCGGGATCGTAGCTTCCACCTGGAATCACGTGGTCAGTCCATTTCAGTTCCTAATGTTTTGTACACTCAGTATGTATGAAAACAGCTACAAACTCCATAATCTACAGATGGCACCACACTCTGTGATTAAAAGGGCAACACACTCCGTGATTTAAAGGGCAACACAATCCGTGATTAAAAGGGCAACACACTCCGTGATTAAAAGGGCAACACACTCCGTGATTAAAAGGACAACACACTCCGTGATTAAAAGGGCAACACACTCCGTGATTAAAAGGGCAACACACTCCGTGATTAAAAGGTAAAAGGGCAACACACTCCGTGATTAAAAGGACAACACAGTCCGTGATTAGAAGGGCAACACACTCCGTGATTAAAAGGGCAACACACTCCGTGATTAAAAGGGCAACACACTCCGTGATTAGAAGGGCAACACACTCCGTGATTAAAAGGGCAACACACTCCGTGATTAAAAGGGCAACACACTCCGTGATTAAAAGGGCAACACACTCCGTGATTAAAAGGGCAACACACTCCGTGATTAAAAGGGCAACACACTCCGTGATTAAAAGGTAAAAGGGCAACACACTCCGTGATTAAAAGGGAAACACACTCCGTGATTAAAAGGTAAAAGGGCAACACACTCCGTGATTAAAAGGACAACACAGTCCGTGATTAAAAGGGAAACACACTCCGTGATTAAAAGGTAAAAGGGCAACACACTCTGTGATTAAAAGGGCAACACACTCCGTGATTAAAAGGGCAACACACTCCGTGATTAAAAGGGAAACACACTCCGTGATTAAAAGGTAAAAGGGCAACACACTCTGTGATTAAAAGGGCAACACACTCTGTGATTAAAAGGGCAACACACTCCGTGATTAAAAGGGAAACACACTCCGTGATTAAAAGGACAACACAGTCCGTGATTAAAAGGTAAAAGGGCAACACACTCCGTGATCTCTGTTGCCTGAAGTTATGGAAAATGGGTTCGCTTTGATAGTTGCATTGGGCATACATTTTCTTAGCTTAAAAAACCTACAGATTAGGATTTAATTTGATCACCCTTTTGTTGCTGAGAATTTCCCTGGCCCGCAGGAAATGCAGATGAGCTTTGGCATTTACATAAATTTACTGAAAACCCGCACTAAACACACATTATTATATTATATTACACATTACACACATTATTAATATTAACAGTATACCACTTTTCATGTAGCCTCATTTTGACCAGCTACATCAACTAACCACCAATCAAGCAACATTTATGGACTAAACGTTCAAATCCTGTTGCTGCAGGATTATTTTGCAGTGACAATACAGGTCAAATGAAGATCCTACATCTGTAGCTACTCTACATTGACAGATTCAGCCACAACCAGATGATAATAATAACACAGATCTCAACAGCTTGCTCTTCAGTAGACGAAAACAGACATTTATAGGAATATTTGAAGAATGTTTTAAAATAATTTACAAGTGTCTCAGTTCAAGTAACATCTACTTGACAGGATCCATTCACTCCTGAAGTGATACAGAAGTGATAACCAATTGAAAGTATCTGTCATGAAGTGTTCATTTAGGCCTGCTTTCATTTCGGAGGAGGGGGGATAATTGGTAGCAGCAGTGAATACTCATGTCTCAGTGCTGTGATGGGCTGTGCCCCAAATGACACCCTATTCCTTACATAGTACACTATGGGCCCTGGTCTAAAGTAGTGCACTATATAGGGGATAGGGTGCTAGTTGGCACTCAACGTGGAGTGACAGCTAAAGAGCAGCTGGGAGGAGAGCAATCTAACTAAACCTCACTGTCACCATGCTACAGCGAGGCAGACAGGGAGGTGTGTGTGCGTGTGTGTGTGTGTGTGTCTTTGCATGAGTATGTGCATGTGCCCATGCATGTGTATCTTTGTGTGCGTGTGTGCGTCCATGTGAATGCGTGAATGTTAACATACACATCCACACAGACACTCATGTGGCGGGGGGAGGCTAAACAGAGATGGAGAGACAACCTGACCAGTGACGAGAATAGTGTCCATACATGAAATGGGTCTGGGAATGAACCGGGAATTAACCGGGAATGGGTCTGGGAATGGGTCTGGGAATGGGTCTGGGAATGAACCGGGAATGGGTCTGGGAATGAACCGGGAATGGGTCTGGGAATGAACCGGGAATGGGTCTGGGAATGGGTCTGGGAATGAACCGGGAATGGGTCTGGGAATGAACCGGGAGAGAAAGGGGCAGAAGGGGAGCGAGGGACGGGGAGAGAGAGGGGCAGAAGGGGAGCGAGGGACGGGGAGAGAGAGGGGCAGAAGGGGAGCGAGGGACGGGGAGAGAGAGGGGCAGAAGGGGAGCGAGGGATGGGGAGAGAGAGGGGCAGAAGGGGAGCGAGGGATGGGGAGAGAGAGGGGCAGAAGGAGAGCGAGGGACGGGAGAGAGAGGGGCAGAAGGGGAGTGAGGGATGTGGAGAGGAGAGAGAGGGGCAGAAGGGGAGCGAGGGACGGGGAGAGAGAGGGGCAGAAGGGGAGTGAGGGACGGGGAGAGAGAGGGGCAAAAGGGGAGCGAGGGACGGGGAGAGAGAGGGGCAGAAGGGGAGCGAGGGACGGGGAGAGAGAGGGGCCGAAGGGGAGCGAGGGACGGGGAGAGAGAGGGGCAGAAGGGGAGTGAGGGACGGGGAGAGAGAGGGGCAGAAGGGGAGTGAGGGACGGGGAGAGAGAGGGGCAGAAGGGGAGTGAGGGACAGGGAGAGAGAGGGGCAGAAGGGGAGCGAGGGACGGGGAGAGAGAGGGGCCGAAGGGGAGCGAGGGACGGGGAGAGAGAGGGGCAGAAGGGGAGCGAGGGACGGGGAGAGAGAGGGGCAGAAGGGGAGTGAGGGATGGGGAGAGAGAGGGGCAGAAGGGGAGCTAGAGACGGGGAGAGAGAGGGCAGAAGGGGAGCGAGAGACGGGGAGAGAGAGGGGCAGAAGGGGAGCGAGGAAAGAGAGACATATGCAAACAGTTTATTCTAATCTGATAACGGCCCTCTTTGTAATTAACCTCAGAGCAGCCTCAGCTAATCCAATTATCCCTCCCTCTCCCCCTCTCTCTCACCCTCTCCTCCTCTCTCCCACTCTCTCCTCTCTCCCCCTCTCTCTCCTCCCTCTCCTACTCCTCCCAGTCTCCCTCTCTCTCCTCCCTCTCCAGCTCTCACTCTCCCTACCCCTCTCTCCAGGTCTCTCTCCCCCTTTCCTCCCTCTCTCCCCCCTCTCTCTTCCCTCTCCCCCTCTCCTCCCCGTCCTCTCTCTCCCACCTCTCTCCTCCCTCTCGCTCTCCCCCTCTCTCGCTCTCCTCCTCTCTTTTCCCATTCCCTCCCCCCTCTTGCCCTCTCCCCATCCGCCCTCTCTCCACTACAGGGAGGGAGCCCTCACAGGCCAGTGAGAGGGATTAGAGAGAGGTCTCCTATTGAGTTCCAATAAATGAATGCTCCCATTGAGAATGGACTTGTGCCGGAGTCTGGTGCTGTCTCCCTTACTGCTGTCATAGATAGAAATGCACTGGACACTTTTTATAATGACCAAAGGCTACTTCAGGATTCTCCTCCAGCCATGACTAGTGCAGAGTTCTAACAGGACAGCAGGCCTAACATGCTCGGCCCTGTGTCTCTGATAAGGCCTAACATGGCTCCTCCTGTTCAGCCCTGTGTCTCTGATAAGGCCAAACATGGTTACTCTTCCTCAGCCCTGTGTCTCTGATAAGGCCTAACATGGTTATTCTTCCTCATCCCTGTGTCTCTGATAAAGCCTAACATGGTTACTCTTCCTCATCCCTGTGTCTCTGATAAGGCCTAACATGGCTACTCTTCTTCATCCCTGTGTCTCTGATAAGGCCTAACATGGCTACTCTTCCTCATCCCTGTGTCTCTGATAAGGCCTAACATGGCTACTCTTCCTCAGCCCTGTGTCTCTGATAAGGCCTAACATGACTCCTCTTCCTCAGCCCTGTATCTCTGATAAGGCAGGACTGGTTCAGGACTGGTTCAGGACTGGTACAGGACCTGTTCAGGAGTGGTTCAGGACTGGTACAGGACTGATACAGGACTGGTTCAGGACTGGTTCAGGACTGGTTCAGGACTGATATAGGACTGGTACAGGACTGATACAGGACTGGTTCAGGACTGGTTCAGGACTGGTACAGGACTGATACAGGACTGGTACAGGACTGGTACAGGACTGGTTCAGGACTGGTACAGGACTGGTTCAGGACTGGTTCAGGACTGGTACAGGACTGGTTCAGGACTGGTACAGGACTGATACAGGACTGGTTCAGGACTGGTACAGGACTGGTACAGGACTGGTTCAGGACTGGTTCAGGACTGGTACAGGACTGGTTCAGGACTGGTTCAGGACCGGTACAGGACTGGTTCAGGACCGGTACAGGACTGGTTCAGGACCGGTACAGGACAAGGTACAGGACTGGTTCAGGACTGGTACAGGACTGGTTCAGGACTGGTTCAGGACTGGTACAGGACTGGTTCAGGACTGGTTCAGGACCGGTACAGGACTGGTTCAGGACTGGTTCAGGACTGGTACAGAACTGGTTCAGGACTGGTTCAGGACTGGTACAGGACCGGTTCAGGACCGGTACAGAACTGGTTCAGGACCGGTACAGGACTGGTTCAGAACTGGTTCAGGACCGGTTCAGGACTGGTACAGGACCGGTTCAGGACTGATACAGGACTGGTTTAGGACTGGTTCAGGACTGGTTCAGGACTGATACAGGACTGGATTAGGACTGGTTCAGGACTGGTACAGGACTGGTACAGGACTGGTTCAGGACTGGTTCAGGACTGGTTCAAGACCGGTTCAGGACCGGTTCAGGACTGGTACAGGACCGGTTCAAGACTGGTTCAGGACTGGTTCAGGACCGGTACAGGACTGGTTCAGGACCGGTACAGGACCGGTACAGGACTGGTTCAGGACTGGTACAGGACTGGTTCAGGACTGGTTCAGGACTGGTACAGGACTGGTTCAGGACTGGTTCAGGACCGGTACAGGACTGGTTCAGGGCTGGTTCAGGACTGGTACAGAACTGGTTCAGGACTGGTTCAGGACTGGTACAGGACCGGTTCAGGACCGGTACAGAACTGGTTCAGGACCGGTACAGGACTGGTTCAGAACTGGTTCAGGACCGGTTCAGGACTGGTACAGGACCGGTTCAGGACTGATACAGGACTGGTTTAGGACTGGTTCAGGACTGGTTCAGGACTGATACAGGACTGGATTAGGACTGGTTCAGGACTGGTACAGGACTGGTACAGGACTGGTTCAGGACTGGTTCAGGACTGGTTCAAGACCGGTTCAGGACCGGTTCAGGACTGGTACAGGACCGGTTCAAGACTGGTTCAGGACTGGTTCAGGACCGGTTCAGGACTGGTTCAGGACCGGTTCAGGACTGGTACAGGACTGGTACAGGACTGGTTCAGGACCGGTTCAGGACTGGTTCAGGACCGGTACAGGACCGGTACAGGACAGGTACAGGACCGGTTCAGGACCGGTTCAGGACTGGTTCAGGACTGGTACAGGACTGATACAGGACTGGTTCAGGACCGGTTCAGGACTGGTTCAGGACCGGTACAGGACTGGTACAGGACCGGTACAGGACCGGTTCAGGACCGGTTCAGGACTGGTTCAGGACTGGTACAGGACTGGTACAGGACTGGTTCAGGACCGGTTCAGGACTGGTTCAGGACAGCTCCAGTCCCTTGTTCAGTTCTAACAGATAGTGCAGATGTAGGATCTTTATTTGAGCCAGTTTGCTACAGCAGGAAAATTATCCGGCAGCAACAGGAAATTGAGACTTTTGTAGGGGTTGATACATTTTTCGTAAGGGAAAATCAAGTCTGAAATTCAAAGTGGAAATTACAAACATAAGCCTTTTAAAACCTCAAATACACTACAAGTTTACATTTTCTCCATTGCATGGTGATCAAATGAAGTTACAATAGGCCCTGGCAGAATTGCATTGCATACACACTCGCGGATACACTAGCAAACGCACACACACACAGCACATAAGCATACACACAAAAACAAACACACACACACACAAAGCAAGCACGCACGCAAGCACTCACATACACACACCCTGGCCTTGTAGAGGCAGCACTAGCTAACTCCTAACAACCCATCCGACTAGCCTGTAGAGGTGACTGTATTAGGGTTTATCATGTCTCATCTGTATGCTGAGAGACTGCATTAGCAATTAACATAGTAATTATGGGATCTTGAATACCAAAATGTGCCGGGGATAATTTGCATAAAAGTAAACCAGGGGGTACAAATCTTAATCAAACACGGATTTCCCTTCAAATGTTTATGAATTCCTGTTTATATATGCAGTTAGAGTATTTTATTTAACTAGGCAAGTCAGTTAAAAGAACAAACTCTTATTCACAATGACAGCCTACCAGGGAACAGTGGGTTAACTGCCTTGTTCAGAGGGAAAACGACAGATCTTAACCTTGTCAGCTCAGGGATTCGAATCAGCAACCGTTCAGTTACTGGCCCAACGCTCTAACCACTAGGCTCCCTGGATCCACTCTTCAGTATGGTACATAGAAACAAACCAGGGATGTTAGGCCAAGACTGTTTATACACTTCCAGTGTTGCTTCCTAAGTGGACAGTTTGATTTCACAGAAGTGTGATTGACTTGGAGTTACATTGTGTTGTTTAAGTGTTCCCTTTATTTTTTTGAGCAGTGTATATGAATACCTGTGTGAATACCCGTGCTCTGGCCATTAGCATGCATGGTTACAGTAGTAGGGTCCTGTGCTCTGGCCATTAGCATGCATGGTTACAGTAGTAGGGTCCTGTGCTCTGCTCATTAGCATGCATGGTTACAGTAGTAGGGTCCTGTGCTCTGCTCATTAGCATGCGTGGTTACAGTAGTAGGGTCCTGTGCTCTGCTCATTAGCATGCATGGTTACAGTAGTAGGGTCCTGTGCTCTGCTCATTAGCATGCGTGGTTACAGTAGTAGGGTCCTGTGCTCTGCTCATTAGCATGCATGGTTACAGTAGTAGGGTCCTGTGTTCTGCTCATTAGCCTGCATGGTTACAGTAGTAGGGTCCTGTGTTCTGCTCATTAGCCTGCATGGTTACAGTAGTAGGGTCCTGTGCTCTGCTCATTAGCATGCATGGTTACAGTAGTAGGGTCCTGTGCTCTGCTCATTAGCATGCATGGTTACAGTAGTAGGGTCCTGTGCTCTGCTCATTAGCATGCATGGTTACAGTAGTAGGGTCCTGTGCTCTGCTCATTAGCATGCATGGTTACAGTAGTAGGGTCCTGTGTTCTGCTCATTAGCATGCATGGTTACAGTAGTAGGGTCCTGTGCTCTGCTCATTAGCATGCATGGTTACAGTAGTAGGGTCCTGTGCTCTGCTCATTAGCCTGCATGGTTACAGTAATAGGGGCCTGTGCTCTTCTCATTAGCATGCGTGGTTACAGTAGTAGGGTCCTGTGCTCTGCTCATTAGCATGCATGGTTACAGTAGTAGGGTCCTGTGTTCTGCTCATTAGCATGCATGGTTACAGTAGTAGGGTCCTGTGTTCTGCTCATTAGCATGCATGGTTACAGTAGTAGGGTCCTGTGTTCTGCTCATTAGCCTGCATGGTTACAGTAGTAGGGTCCTGTGCTCTGCTCATTAGCCTGCATGGTTACAGTAATAGAGGCCTGTGCTCTGGTCATTAGCATGCATGGATACAGTAGTAGGGTCCTGTGCTCTGCTCATTAGCATGCATGGTTACAGTAGTAGGGTCCTGTGCTCTGCTCATTAGCATGCATGGTTACAGTAGTAGGGTCCTGTGTTCTGCTCATTAGCATGCATGGTTACAGTAGTAGGGTCCTGTGTTCTGCTCATTAGCATGCATGGTTACAGTAGTAGGGTCCTGTGTTCTGCTCATTAGCCTGCATGGTTACAGTAATAGGGGCCTGTGCTCTTCTCATTAGCATGCGTGGTTACAGTAGTAGGGTCCTGTGCTCTGCTCATTAGCATGCATGGATACAGAGAGAGGGAAAGGCAGAAGGATAGAAAGGAGTGAGAGTAGAGAGGATGGAAAGGAGGAAGAGAAAGGAGGAGGGATAGACAGTGAGAGGAGCAACACACACACCTCCCTAGGCCTCCCCCGGGCCTCGCCCCACACACACACACACACACACACACACACCTCCCCAGGCCTCCCCCGGGCCTCGCCCCACACACACACACACAGCTTCCCCGGGCCTCGCCCCACACACACACACAGCTTCCCCGGGCCTCGCCCCACACACACACCTCCCCAGGCCTCCCCCGGGCCTCGCCACACACACACACCTCCCCAGGCCTCCCCCGGGCCTCGCCACACACACACACACACAGCTCCCCCGGGCCTCGCCCCACACACACACACACAGCTTCCCCGGGCCTCGCCCCACACACACACACAGTTCCCCTGGGCCTCGCCCCCCACACACACACAGCTTCCCCAGGCCTCGCCCCACACACACACCTCCCCAGGCCTCCCCCGGGCCTCGCCACACACACACACACACACACACACACACACACCTCCCCAGGCCTCCCCCGGGCCTCGCCACACACACACACACACAGCTCCCCCGGGCCTCGCCACACACACACACACAGCTCCCCCAGGCATCGCCACACACACACACACACACAGTTCCCCCGGGCCTCGCCCCCACACACACACACACACACACACACACACACACACACACACACACACACAGCTCCCCTGACAGCTAGTTCAATTAGGTGAGATAAATGGCAGCCGGTGCTTTTGACACACGTTATCCATTGCAATCTCCCTCTCACTGTTACCACCCGTGATCCTACTTATCTGTTTTTCTCCCATCCTCTCTTCTTACCCCAAACCCAAAAGCTAGAAAAAAAAACGGTTGGTTTGATTTCCTGAGATGGAGATAAAAGGAGAGTTACTTTACTGGAGAACATTGGGTGTTTTTGTGTGTGTGTGTGTGTGTGTGTGTGTGTGTGTTTGTGTGTGTGTGTGTGTGTGTGTGTGTGTGTGTGTGTGTGTGTGTGTGTGTGTGTGTGTGTGTGTGCGTGTGTGTGCGTGTGTGTGCTTGCGTGTGCGAGAACATTGGTTTGCCTGGATGGATCTGGGTAAATGGCAAATAGAGAGAAGCACGAGTCAAATCTGGTGAATGACTTTTAGGTCAGACTGGATGACGTCCTCGATGCGATCAGTCTGGGTCCACTCTTGAAATAGCTCCTTCATACTACAGATTGTCCTTGTCGACGTCGCTCTCTGAGATGAAGGGATAGCACTGTGAAAGCAGCCCGGTCAACCGTGAAACACGTCAGTATTCGACGTCCATCCATGTCTGAGTACGTCTGGAGATGATGTGGAAACTGGCCACTAGGGGCAACAGTGAACGCAGTTACCTTCAAGTAGGTTTTGGTTTGGATGGGCGTTAGCATCTGCCTCTGATTCCAAAGGTTGCAAGTTTGAATCCAGCGATAAAAAGTAGTTTTTTGTTTGTTATAAGCTTTAAGTTTTAACTCCGAAACTTAACTTAATTTAATGGTTAAGGTAGAGTTAATGACTAACCTTCAAAATTCAGAGTTAATGCCTAAATTAATTCTGACGTGAGACTGTGTGAGCTTGTTGTGTGAACGATAGGACTGTTACGGAAATGAGAGTCTGGAAGTTTCCTACAGGAAGTCTTCTCTCTTTTTATTCCAGAGGCAGGTGGAGGCAGTTACCTGCTGTTCCTCGAGTTGCTGTGTTGTTCTACACATAATGTCCTGACTCATGCTATCCACTCCATCCCAGCTGCTCCAGGCCTCTCTCCAGGTGAAGAACACTGCTGTGGGAAAAGAAAAGAGACAAGAGACAAGGGGGGAGAGGAGGAGAGGGAGAGAGAGAGAGAGAGAGAGAGAGAGAGAGAGAGAGAGAGAGAGAGAGAGAGAGAGAGAGAGATGGATTTCATAGGATTTCTGCCAGAGAGATTAAATAGGGGAAAACTAACAACACCAGTTCAAATGTATTCAACACCTCAACTCAATCCATGGACACGGATCACCCACCTCTACCACAGCACCATTCCTCTACCATCACACAAATGTGTGTGCAGGCACATACACACACGCACAGCAAACGGCACAGCTGGATAAGTTTCCCACAGTGTATTCCCTAGAGAAGTGGTGGAGTGAAGCCAGGAAAACAACCTCTCCCTCAACGTCAACAAAACGAAGGAGATGATCGTGGACTTCAGGAAACAGCAGAGGGAGCACGCCCCTATCCACATCGACGGGATCACAGCGGAGAGTAGTAAGTTTCAAGTTCCTCGGCGTACACATCACTGACAATCTGAAATGGTCCACCCACACAGACAGTGTGGTAAAGAAGGTGCAACAGCGCCTCTTCAACCTCAGGAGGCTGAAGAAATTTGGCTTAGCCCCGAAGACCTTCACAAACTTTTACAGATGCACAATTGAGAGCATCCTGTCGGGCTGTATAACCTCCTGGTATGGCAACTGCACCGCCCGCAACCACAGGGCTCTCCAGAGGGTGGTGTGGTCTGCCCAACGCATCACTGGGAGCAAACTACCTGCCCTCCAGGACACCTACACCATCCGATGTCAAAGGAAGGCCAAAACTATCATCAAGGACATCAACCACCCGAGCCACTGCCTGTTCACCCAGCTACCATGCAGAAGGTGAAGTCAGTACAGGTGCATCAAAGCTGGGACCGAAAAACAGCTTCTATCTCAAGGCCATCAGACCGTTAAATGTATTTTATTTAACCAGGCAAGTCAGTTAAGAACTTTTTGTTTTTTTAAGTGACAGCCTACCCCAGCTAATGTTGGGCCAATTATGCACCACCCTATAGGACTCCCATTCACAGCGAGTTGTGATACAGCCTGGAATTGAACCAGAGTATGTAGTGATGTAGTTGGCTACCACCTGGTTACTGCACCTTAGAGGCTGCTGCCCCATAGACATGGAACACTGGTTACTTTAATAACGTTTACACATTTCATATGTCTATACTGTATTCTATTCTACTCTATTTTTGTCATTGCCACTCAGACATTGCTCGTCCTGATATTTATTTATTTCTTAATTCCATTTTTTTTACTTTTAGACTTGTGTGTATTGTTGTGAATTGTTAGATATTACTGCACAGTTGGAGCCAGGAACACAAGCATTTCCCTACACCCGCAATAGCATCTGCTAAATATGTGTATGTGACCAATAAAATGTGATTTGAGAAGAGAAGAGAGAGGGATCGGAGGATTTTAGCTGTCTTTACACATATACACCCTGAGTTTGACTCTCATATAACAGGAACAGTGGCAATTTTAGCATGTAAATCTTGGTGGGGGGAAAAAATTAAAAAGTGGGAGGCATGCCAGCAAAGCCACTACACTACACAACACAACACTAAACAATAGATTCATTTCCACTGTAACAGTGACAAACGGTGCCCACAAACAGTTAGGGCCTACATAAAGCTGTCCCAACAGCAGAGTCCCAACATCAGTCCCAACACCTTACCACTGCTACATCTGGCTATCAGCCACAAGGTGTCCCAACACCTTACCACTGCTACATCTGGCTATCAGCCACAAGGTGTCCCAACACCTTACCACTGCTACATCTGGCTATCAGCCACAAGGTGTCCCAACACCTTACCACTGCTACATCTGGCTATCAGCCACAAGGTGTCCCAACACCTTACCACTGCTACATCTGGCTATCAGCCACAAGGTGTCCCAACCCCTTACCACTGCTACATCTGGCTATCAGCCACAAGGTGTCCCAACCCCTTACCACTGCTACATCTGGCTATCAGCCACAAGGTGTCCCGTCAATCTTACAGAGGGATCTGACATCACAAAATGCAGGAAGGTGGGAGGTGTGTTTGGTAACCTGGGGGAAGAACAACGCTGGACTTAAATCTTAAATGTACACACAGGCATACACATACACACATTTTTTTTAAATCGTATACTCTAAAAGGTTTATCTTTACAGTCAACACAGTAGCAGCTGTTTCCCCCAACAAACATAGCCTACAGAAGTCTCTGCTGTTGTCTTTAATGTAGTAGGGTTATGGAGACACCTGGAGACACCATGAAAACACTCCTCAAAGAACTGCAGCTCCAAAGTTTGGGATCCCTGTTAACATGAAAGAGATGGATTTAAAAGCATCTGAAATGCTGTAGTCCTATCTAGTGTGGTGCTATAAAAAGGAATCTAGGGAACCTTTGTTTTTCATATTCTGCCGTTGGACTTGTGTTTGGTAACATAACATCTCCTCAGGGTTTCCAGATAACCAGACTTTTTAGTTTCCAATGATGCAGATCATCATCCGTTTTCTTCTATGTTTCCGCCACTGGACAATAATATGAATTTAGCCTGACTCAAGTTTTTCCAAAAGACGAGAAGTATTGACGAAGACACCCCCCTCCCGTACCCCCTTCACACACACAAAATTCAACTCAAAAAAAGAAAAATGAGCGATATCAAAGACCTTTACAACAGATAGTTACATAGAATAAAATGTTATTGGTCACGTACACGTAGTTGCAGGTGTTATCGCAGGTGCAGCGAAAATGCTTGTGTTTCTAGCTCCAACAGTGCAGTAATGCCTAGCACCACAAAACAATACACACCAATCCCAAAAAATAATATGTTCACAGAGAACTTCAACGATTTAACGTTTGAGGCGTTTTTACAACTGTGGTGTTTTCACAGGCTTCTAAACAACTCCAGTACAGAGAGACTTGATTCTAAACATAAACCAAAACACATGATACCAAAACACACCACAACAGACAGTAGAGAAACCGTACTTTAGTGTACAAACTGAAACACGTGTGAGGGGAATCAAGAGGCACAGCCAACGGGTCAGAGTAGAATGACACAAAGATAAGGAGGGGAAACATTGTCACGGAGATATTGTCCCCACAGCTTAGTGGTTATCTTCGTTAATGCGGACGACAGAGACCAAGCTCTGAGATCCAGCTGGCTGCAGTGTTGGACAAACACAGACTGCTTTCCAGTCTGAGTCGAGATCATAGAGCAAAGTCAACAACATGGAGCATTCAAGTTCCTCTGGCAGTTTAGGAGAGAGAGAGAGTTAGGTACTCTGGCAGTTTAGGAGAGAGAGAGAGGAAGAGAGAGAGAGTTAGGTACTCTGGCAGTTTAGGAGAGAAAGAGAGAGAGAGTTAGGTACTCTGGCAGTTTAGGAGAGAAAGAGAGAAAGAGAGAGAGAGTTAGGTACTCTGGCAGTTTAGGAGAGAAAGAGAGGAAGAGAGAGAGAGTTAGGTACTCTGGCAGTTTAGGAGAGAAAGAGAGGAAGAGAGAGAGTTAGGTACTCTGGCAGTTTAGGAGAGAAAGAGAGGAAGAGAGAGAGAGTTAGGTACTCTGGCCTGGGCGGCTCTCTGCCCGAGCAGGAGGGGTGATACGACACACAGCAGCCACAGAGATAAGGGGCCAGCCAGTGGCACCACACCACATACCGACACACAGAAAATACCCTGTCTGTCAGAAAAAGAGAGAGAGACAAATATATAGATAAAGGGAGAGAGGGGGTATCTGTATTTAACTTAACTAAATAACTTAACTAGTAATTTAGTAGTGCTCTCAGAAGAGAGGAGAGTGAGGAGACCACACTGGAGCCAGACGAGACTCCACTCCTCTCCCCTCTGTGGAGACCAGAAGAAACCGAGCACAGTGCCACAACACAGAAGAACAAGATGGATCTGTTACTCATGCATGAGGCTGATTTAACTTTCAGATTATGTTCTTCAACTCCCCCCCCCCCCCCCCCCCCATTCCCTCACTTATTCCTGTGGCTGCCCACAACACCCCCCAACACCCCCCTTCCCTAATGTTGTGAAATACTGGAAGATTGATGGCATTGAAAGGGGGAGGGGATGATTACAGACACTTAGAGGCAGCCTGGCACACAGGACTTTAGATAGAGGTGGATTTCCCCTTTCTCTGGACAGTACTGATATTCATGTGATATTTGGATAGACACTATATCATACACAAGACAGTTTCATGGTAGAGGATAGGCTGCCCAAAAAGATGAGGAGCAAAAACAGAGCCCTCCAAAAAGTTGAGTTTCTATAATATTACGTTGTGTCGAAATGCTCCTTTCTTTTTTCATTCTTTAAACCTTAGACTTCTAGATTCCCACAGAGCGCTCTCTGTCCCCCACTTCTCTCCCCCGACACACTGTAAAACTCATCATTCTTTATTTTGGAGGAGAACAAAAAAAAGGAATTCAATTTAGAAGTCTGATTGGCAGGGAAGCCTCTGGGATGAAGGGGGGGGCAAGCAGAGAGAGAGATGGAGGGAGGGAGGGAGGGAGGGAGGGAGGGAGGGAGACAGGGAGACAGGGAGGGAGACAGGGAGGGAGGGAGGGAGGGGGGGAGGGAGGGAGGGAGGGAGGGAGACAGGGAGGGAGAGAGACAGGGAGCGAGGGAGACAGGGAGCGAGGGAGGGAGGGAGGGAGGGAGACAGGGAGGGAGGGAGGGAGGGAGACAGGGAGGGAGGGAGGGAGGGAGGGAGACAGGGAGGTATTGTGCTCTGAGGCTGCAGTGGCTCACTGTTTGCTTTGGTTTCTAGGGTAACACCGGACTGCAAAGAGATAACTTAAACAGATGTGGGAGAGAGCGAGGGAAAACAGGGAAAACAACCACAGAGAAAAGCCACTGATAAATCTGCCGTGTCTGAAAGCTTTTTGTTTTTTTCCCTTCTTTTGTGGTTTTCGGTCTTTCAGGAGCAGAGGAGAGAAAGAGAAGAGAGCGGGGAAGAGAGAGATAGGGGGAGGGAGATACATAATAAATAATATACAGTATATATTGTCATCTAGTGAAGAGGGAATGTTGATTGAGAAGAAGCCCCAAAACACCATCATCGACCAAGAGAATTGAATTTAAATGCACTTCCTGAATTGATTGCAAGTTGACAACTGATTTGACTCCAAAGGTGGGGGCCAGGGAGTTCCTTCAAAAGACATTACAGGAAGTTGTTAGCAGTAATTGTTTTAGTTTAGGCACTAAACAGAGCAGACTAAGTTTCCCCTTTGATTATGGAGAACTGCATTGGACAATGAATGAATTATAATTGGCTGGGAGGAGAGACATTTAGAGACATTTAGACTCTGATTAACCTTTAACAGTAAGAAGACAAGAAAATGTATATTTCTATTCCAGAAACCATCACCTCAACCATAGTCCTCACTGAGCATAATTCATAAAAATGTAAATACTAATTGGAAATATTCAACCCTCGGGGATCAGAACTAGCAACCTCTAGGCTACCTGAACAAGCCAAACGACACTATGGTTGTTAAAGAGCTAGCGTTTTTTTCAATCAGCTTAACATTTTTAAAAGGTAAATGGAATTGCAGAGTTTGGGATTAAATTAAATAGTCTAGGAGGCCTACAGTCAAATCAGAAATAGTAGTTTATCAACAGAGTTTTCAAACCCGGATGTCCAACAGGATAATCATTCTGGGAATTCCTCGCAAAACAGACTTGACAGTCAATGGGAGAAGTGAAGAAAGTGTGTTAAATTGCACATTTTCTCAAAAAATAAGTCACAACCTAGATTCGATTCAATGTAAGTAGCTGGAAATGTCATATCTACAACCTTGTGAATGTGACATGTCTTTCTAATTTCGTCAAAACAACCTCATATCGTAGCAGTGCCTTTTGATTTGACAGCCTGCAATTCGGCGCCACGCGACCGTTACACCCGATGACGTATTTCTGCGCATTAACTTAGCTCACATCGCCATGACTTCGCCTACAAGCATCAGGGATTTCTGTTGGAGAAACAGTTTCATTATATTGACGTTTACTGACCCCTAGCCTTCTCTCATCACAAACATCACCAGTTTCATTATATTTACGTTTACTGACCCCTAGCCTTCTCTCATCACAAACATCACCAGTTTCATTATATTTACGTTTACTGACCCCTAGCCTTCTCTCATCACAAACATCACCAGTTTCATTATATTTACGTTTACTGACCCCTAGCCTTCTCTCATCACAAACATCACCAGTTTCATTATATTTACGTTTACTGACCCCTAGCCTTCTCTCATCACAAACATCACCAGTTTAATTCAATCTAACTATCTCCGTAAACAGAATTGGCTTATAGTGATTGTCAAGACCACTCCCTCTAACTGCTTCTCTGTTAGAGGCCAAAATGACACGTTGACATGAGAAGTAAACAAAAACCATCCCCCTCTCTGCGATACATCTCTCTAGACAGACGGGTTGCTTCCGATGCCAACTGTACCAACGCTCCGGTTCACACGTTTGTAGAAGTTCCAGCGTCAGTTGGGACAGAGAGGACGAGTCCGAAACAGGACGCATTTCACTGCCTTATCCACTTGTTGCCCAGATTAACGTGAGCACAATTCCCGCCCACATTTTAAGCCCCGCCTACCCAAACCTGAGCTTTAATGGAAGAGTTGTCTGTCTAAAGAGGATCCTGCTCGAAATAAATAAATAAATAATCCACTTTCGAAATCTGAAGAGAGAAGCCAACATCCTCCCCAGGCCTTGTACCGTTGCCTAGCTTACGGTGCTCCAGGGCCTGGGATATCCGAGACTACATTATTCCCAATGAGTTTGCCCAAATGTACAACCCCATAGTTGAAGAGGTGCAGGAGAGGTCAGACTGTCAGTCACCAGTCTCCTTTCACTGATAATCAGTCTTGAACATGCAACCAGGTTGCAAAAAGAGCTTTAATATATGAAAATGTGAATCTCGGTTATCGTGCTCCAAAGGATATGTGTAGACACAAGGCGTACGGGGCGAGTTTAAAGAGAATTGTCAGACTGGAACCAATCAAAAGGAGGAAGTTTTCTGTCCACAAGGCTTTATTAAAT
>NC_092164.1:62936415-62951415 GCF_045791955.1 Oncorhynchus clarkii lewisi
CTTCCAACTTTGTGGCAACAGTTTGAAGGAAGCCCTTTCCTGTTTCAGCATGACAATGCCCCCCGTGCATAAATCGAGGTCCATACAGAAATTGTTTGTTGAGATTGGTATGGAACAACTTGACTGGCCTACACAGAGCTCTGACCTCAACCCCATCGAAGGCAGACTGTGAGCCAGGCCTAATCGCCCAACATCAGTGCCCCGACCTCACTAATGGTCTTGTAGCTGAATAGAAGCAAGTCCCCGCATAAATGTTCTAACCTCTAGTGGAAAGCCTTCCAGTGGAGGCTGTTACAGCAGCAAAGGGGGGGACCAACTCCATGTTAATGATTTTGGAATGAGATGTCCGACGAGCAGGTGTCCACATACTTTTGGCTTTATGGAATTAAAAAGGAGTAGCTGACCTAAGACATCTGGTACGAGCGGAACAAGGGGAACCACAGAGAAAACCTATAGAGAGGGGGAACATGGAGAAGGGAGGTAGAGAAGCTAAATAACAGTTAGTGTTTTGTGCTTGGACACAGCAGCCACCACACCACGTACCTCCCTCCGCTCCGTGAATCACCCACCCAACACACTCCCCAATCGGGAGAGTAATCAGACAGCAGAGGGCGGGAGGTGAGCAGCTGATTGATTTGCTCGTTGGAGGGACAATGCGGGTGGTGGGAGGTTGAGGGGTATAGGTCCGCCTTGTTAGAAATGCTGCCTCATGCCCCCCCCCCCCCCTCCCCACATCATCAGCAGGAAGGGGTGAGGAGGGCCATGAGGAGGGAGGTTTGGGAAGAAAGTGTAAGGGGGTGACGGGGGCGCACCAGCACCCCTCAGGCATTCCTAAAGGTACACATCAGCGCTCCGATAGCAATAAAAATAAACAGAGCAGAGGAAACCCTGTCTAGACGGGGCTGGTACTGGGGCTGCTGCACACACCGACCTGCTATTTACACTAAGGGGGAGAGAGCACAGCCAAACACAGCTAAGGACAGAAGGAGAAAGGGAGAGAGAGAGGGGGAGAGAGGGTTGGAGGGAGAGAGGGAGAGAGAGACAGAGAGAGAGAGGTGGAGAGGGATGAGAGAAAGAGAGAGAGAGGTGGAGAGGTGGAGAGGGATGAGAGAAAGAGAGGGAGAGAGAGACAGAGAGAGAGGTGGAGAGGGATGAGAGAAAGAGAGAGAGAGAGAGAGAGGTGGAGAGGGATGAGAGAACAAGAGACAGAGAAAGAGGTGGAGAGGGATGAGAGAAAGAGAGACAGAGAGAGAGGTGGAGAGGGATGAGAGAAAGAGAGGGATGAGGGAGCAAGAGAGAGAGAGAGAGAGCAGGGGAGAGAAGGAGAGAAAGAGGGGGAGAGAGGAATGGAGTGAGGGGAGAGAGAGAGAAGGACCAGAGAGTGGAGGGGGGCAGATAGAGAGTAAAAATGGAGATGGGCGGAGGAAGGAGGAAGGAGGAAGGAGAGAGGAGAAAGAAAATAGAAAGAAGAGGAGAAAGAAAACAGTTAACATTAGAACATTATTAAAGGGCTGATAAATGCAGTACATAACTGAGGGAGGGAGAGAAGAGGGGTCTTACAAGGAAAAACAAGTGTCTATAGACAAATACAGATAAAGTTTTATTAGAGAAGCTACAGGAGTACACCTAGAATAATACAGCTCTATGGCAACTGGTGGAGTACCAACACATCTCCTCAGAAAGCCATGCCTGCCCCACAGTAATCAAGTGACCTATCCTACAGATATGTATGGTCGTTCAGTTAACTCCCTGAGCCAATGCCTAGGCTTTAGCTTAGGCGACTAAACAGCAGTCTTGTCTCACACAGTGTACCCAGGTTCAAAGCACAGGTCACAGTCCCTCGGCTGCACTTCTATATTAACAATCACTCAGCCAAAGGTCTGGGTGGTCTCACAGGACCCGGCCTTTCATCCTAGCTACACAAGACCTCCCATCTACCCTGCCTTATCCCCTCTCAGATACTGTGTGTGTTCTAGACAGGTGGAGGAGGACAGGCAAGGCTCTGGGCTTTTTATGGACAACCTGTCCTTATTTGCATGTCCGTAAGTTCATTTACGAGCTATGCTTACCCCAAGAAATAGCTAAAGCCAACCAGCTGAGCTTTCTGACAGACCCGTGCCATGCAGAGAGA
The DNA here is from genome assembly GCF_045791955.1 of Oncorhynchus clarkii lewisi. Lineage (NCBI taxonomy): Eukaryota > Metazoa > Chordata > Actinopteri > Salmoniformes > Salmonidae > Oncorhynchus > Oncorhynchus clarkii. The sequence continues at coordinate 62,938,547 of NC_092164.1, forward strand.
GGGATGGGGGAGGGATGGAGGATGGAGAGACAGGATTCTCCTACTGCGCTGTGTGGAATGTGGGTGCTGGACTGTGGGCTCTGGGAGGCAGGGAGTGATGGGGCAGTGTTGCTTTGTGTGGACTTAGTCTGTTGTAGGAGCACACATACCGACACACACAGGGCAGCCTGCGGACCGCAAGGTTGATATTTTAGGAGCGTGGTCTCATCCGGGCTGCGTTCGTTCGTCATACGTTGTGCCAACTCTGACAACGTCTTGGAAAACACAGTCATGAATCAACATCTTGGAAAACATAGCCATAAATCGCCCTGCAGGCAGCACTCTGGCCATACACACATTGACACATACCACTGGGCATATTTTTTTATTTAACTAGGCAAGTCAGTTAAGAACAATTTACAATGACAGCCTACTCCAACAACACTGTGTGCACCAACCTATGGAACTCCCAATCACAGCCGGATGTGATACAGCCTGGATTCAAACCGGGTACTATAGTGACACCTCTTGCACTGAGATTCAGTGCCTTAGACCACTGCTCCACTCAGGAGCCCATACACATACACACACACCGCTGGGACACACCCACACACCACAGAGCAGCAGCTGCCACATCATGAGTGGCAGGGAGGGAGCATCCATTTTATTTAACATGTACACTATGCCCCCTGTGTCCTCAACACACATCCATAACAGTAATGTCAGTGTCAACGTCAGTCAGGTGAAGACTGTGATGACCCATAAAGAGAAGGTAGAATCCAAACAGTTCCAGACCAGTGATCCAGAGTCAAACATGGCTTTTTAGGGGACAAGAGATCAGAGATCCTTCACATAGCTTTCTAAATGTGGGAATTGGTGGGTGTGAAATAACCTATCTGGATAAAGGTTGTTGCTGAGTTGACTATATAAAATGCATTCAAGTGAAGAGTATCAGAGAAGTTCAACATGCTGTGGGGTGCATTTTTGTATTTAACTAGGCAAGTCAATTCAGAACAAATCCTTACTTAAAGATGACAACCAACCCCTGCCAAACCATCCCCTAACCCAGATGATGCTTGAACAATTGCGCACCGCCCTATGGGAATCCCAGTCAAGGACAGTTGTGATACAGCCCGGGATCAAACCAGGGTCTATAATGCCACCTCTTGCACTGAGATGCAGTGCCTTAGACCACTGTGCCACTTGGGAGCCCATTGACTTGATGAGAAATGAGAAAGAACGGCATTAAAGAGAGCAATGAGTACTGCGGCCAGTTACGTTAAGGGAGGAACAGGAACAACCAATGACAACTGGGGCCAGTTACGTTAGGGGAGGAACAGGAAAACCAATGAGAACTGGGGCCAATTCCGTTAAGGGAGGAACAGGAACAACCAATGAGAACTGGGGCCAGTTACATTAGGGGAGGAACAGAAACCACCAATGAGAACTGCGGCCAATTACGTTAAGGGAGGAACAGGAACCACCAATGAGAACTGGGGCCAATTCCGTTAAGGGAGGAACAGGAACAACCAATGAGAACTGGGGCCAGTTACGTTAGGGGAGGAACAGGAACCACCAATGAGAACTGCGGCCAATTACGTTAAGGGAGGAACAGGAACCACCAATGAGAACTGCGGCCAATTACGTTAAGGGAGAAACAGGAACAACCAATGAGAACTGGGGCCAATTACGTTAAGGGAGGAACAGGAACAACCAATGAGAACTGGGGCCAGTTACATTAGGGGAGGAACAGGGACCACCAATGAGAACTGGGGACAGTTACGTTAGGGGAGGAACAAGGACCACCAATGAGAACTGGGGCCAGTTACATTAGGGGAGGAACAAGGACCACCAATGAGAACTGGGGCCAGTTACGTTAGGGGAGGAACAAGGACCACCAATGAGAACTGGGGCCAGTGATGTTAGGGGAGGAACAAGGACCACCAATGAGAACTGGAGCCAGTTACGTTAGGGGAGGAACAAGGACCACCAATGAGAACTGGGGCCAGTTACGTTAGGGGAGGAACAGAAACCACCAATGAGAACTGGGGCCAGTTACGTTAGGGGAGGAACAAGGACCACCAATGAGAACTGGGGCCAGTTACGTTAGGGGAGGAACAGAAACCACCAATGAGAACTGGGGCCAGTTACGTTAGGGGAGGAACAAGGACCACCAATGAGAACTGGGGCCAGTTACGTTAGGGGAGGAACAAGGACCACCAATGAGAACTGGGGCCAGTTACGTTAGGGGAGGAACAGGGACCACCAATGAGAACTGGGGCCAGTTACGTTAGGGGATGAACAAGGACCACCAATGAGAACTGTGGCCAGTTACGTTAGGGGAGGAACAAGGACCACCAATGAGAACTGGGGCCAGTTACGTTAGGGGAGGAACAAGGATCACCAATGGAGGATGAGTTGTTGTTGTGTCAGATAGTATGGCAGTCTCTTTTCCACAGACAACAACTTGTATACTTACTGCCATGATGTGAGGGCAAACTGACCGTGCCATTTTAGAAGAAGTAACTAGAAACAGTGCGCCTTTCAAAATGCACGCACACAGTACTTCAGAAGTGGCGAGCCTCACTGGATTTCGAATGCATTGCATAATGTAGATTTGAACCGCAACCCAGATTTCTCAAGGACAAACAAACGAGATGTGTACAGGCTTTAAGAGAAAACTCCAAACCCAGAAAAACCACCAAAACATTTGAAACAACACCAAAAAACAAGATAATGAGAGTCTAGCAGATTTCATCCTGTAATTATCTAACATTTTGAGTAAGAAAACAATACCCCAAGAAAACAGAGAGAGAAGCCAAATCCTCCATATTTCAACATGAAAGAAGTTGGCGTTTGCTAGCGAATTACAAATGGCGTTTGAGGCTTGTGATAAACATCTTGATTTAGAGTTTAGAGTACACTACAGGCTTCAAAGGTGGGACACAACACAATACGATATGATACCAAATAATACAATACACTACAATACAGTACAACACAATATGATACCATAGAATTCTATGCAATACAGCACAACACAATAAAATATGATACCATAGAATACTATACAACACAACACAATACAATATGATATGATACCATATAATACTATACAATACAACACAATACAATATGATACCATATAATACTATACAATACAATACAATAAAATATGATACCATAGAATACTATACAATACAGCACAACACAATATGATACCATATAATACTATACAATACAACACAACACAATATGATACCATAGAATACTATACAATACAGCACAACACAATACAATATGATACCATAGAATACTATACAATACAGCACAATACAATATGATACCATATAATACTATACAATACAGCACAACACAATACAATATGATACCATATAATACTATACAATACAGCACAACACAATACAATATGATACCATATAATACTATACAATACAGCACAACACAATACAATATGATACCATATAATACTATACAATACAGCACAACACAATATGATATGATACCATAGAATACTATACAATACAACACAATACAATATGATACCATATAATACTATACAATACAACACAACACAATACAATATGATACCATAGAATACTATACAATACAACACAATACAATATGATACCATAGAATACTATACAATACAACACAATACAATATGATACCATATAATACTATACAATACAACACAACACAATACAATATGATACCATAGAATACTATACAATACAATACAATACAATATGATACCATAGAATACTATACAATACAACACAACACAATATGATATGATACCATAGAATACTATACAATACAGCACAACACAATACAATATGATACCATAGAATACTATACAATACAACACAATACAATACAATACAATATGATACCATATAATACTATACAATACAGCACAACACAATACAATATGATACCATAGAATACTATACAATACAACACAATACAATATGATACCATAGAATACTATACAATACAGCACAACACAATACAATATGATACCATAGAATACTATACAATACAACACAACACAATACAATATGATACCATAGAATACTATACAATACAACACAATACAATATGATACCATAGAATACTATACAATACAACACAATACAATACAATACAATATGATACCATAGAATACTATACAATACAACACAATACAATATGATATGATACCATATAGTACTATACAATACAACACAATACAATACAATATGATACCATAGAATACTATACAATACAATACAACACAATATGATATGATACCATATAATACTATACAATACAACACAATACAATATGATACCATATAATACTATACAATACAGCACAACACAATACAATATGATACCATATAATACTATACAATACAGCACAACACAATACAATATGATACCATATAATACTATACAATACAACACAATACAATATGATACCATAGAATACTATACAATACAGCACAACACAATACAATATGATACCATATAATACTATACAATACAACACAATACAGTACAATACAATATGATACCATATAATACTATACAATACAACACAACACAATACAATATGATACCATAGAATACTATACAACACAACACAATACAATATGATACCATAGAATACTATACAATACAGCACAACACAATACAATATGATACCATATAATACTATACAATACAACACAATACAATACAATATGATACCATATAATACTATACAATACAGCACAACACAATACAATATGATACCATATAATACTATACAATACAACACAATACAGTACAATACAATATGATACCATAGAATACTATACAATACAGCACAACACAATACAATATGATACCATATAATACTATACAATACAGCACAACACAATACAATATGATACCATATAATACTATACAATACAACACAATACAATATGATACCATAGAATACTATACAATACAGCACAACACAATACAATATGATACCATATAATACTATACAATACAACACAATACAGTACAATACAATATGATACCATATAATACTATACAATACAACACAACACAATACAATATGATACCATAGAATACTATACAACACAACACAATACAATATGATACCATAGAATACTATACAATACAGCACAACACAATACAATATGATACCATATAATACTATACAATACAACACAATACAATACAATATGATACCATATAATACTATACAATACAGCACAACACAATACAATATGATACCATATAATACTATACAATACAACACAATACAGTACAATACAATATGATACCATAGAATACTATACAATACAACACAACACAATATGATACCATAGAATACTATACAATACAACACAATACAATATGATACCATAGAATACTATACAATACAGCACAACACAATACAATATGATACCATAGAATACTATACAATACAACACAATACAATATGATACCATAGAATACTATACAATACAGCACAACACAATACAATATGATACCATATAATACTATACAATACAACACAATACAGTACAATACAATATGATACCATAGAATACTATACAATACAACACAATACAATATGATACCATAGAATACTATACAATACAGCACAACACAATATGATATGATACCATAGAATACTATACAATACAACACAATACAATATGATACCATATAATACTATACAATACAACACAACACAATACAATATGATACCATAGAATACTATACAATACAACACAACACAATATGATACCATAGAATACTATACAATACAACACAATACAATATGATACCATATAATACTATACAATACAACACAACACAATACAATATGATACCATAGAATACTATACAATACAACACAATACAATATGATACCATAGAATACTATACAATACAATACAATACAATATGATACCATAGAATACTATACAATACAACACAATACAATATGATACCATAGAATACTATACAATACAGCACAACACAATACAATATGATACCATAGAATACTATACAATACAACACAATACAATACAATATGATATGATACCATAGAATACTATACAATACAGCACAACACAATACAATATGATACCATAGAATACTATACAATACAACACAATACAATACAATATGATATGATACCATAGAATACTATACAATACAACACAATACAGCACAATACAATATGATATGATACCATAGAATACTATACAATACAATACAACACAATACAGCACAACACAATACAATATGATACCATATAATACTATACAATACAATACAACACAATATGATATGATACCATAGAATACTATACAATACAACACAATACAATATGATACCATAGAATACTATACAATACAACACAACACAATACAATATGATACCATAGAATACTATACAATACAACACAATACAATATGATACCATATAATACTATACAATACAACACAACACAATACAATATGATACCATATAATACTATACAATACAACACAATACAATATGACACCATAGAATACTATACAAAACAATGCACTAGAACACAATACGATATGATAACATAGAATACAATACAATACACTACAGTATAGTACAACACAATACGATATGATACCACAGAATACAATACACTACCCTTCACTACAGTACAGCACAATACGTTATGCTACCATATATTACAATAGACTACACTACAATACAACACAATACGATATAATACCATAAAATACAATACACTATACTACAGTACAGTACAACTCAATACAATATGATACCACAGAATACAATACACTACAGTACAACACAATACGATATGATAACACAGAATACAATACACTACAGTACAGCACAATACGCTATGCTAACATATATTACAATAGGCTACACTACAATACAACACAATATGATATAATACCATAGAATACAATACAAAACAATACAATTCAATACAATACAGTACAACACAATACCATATTATACCATAGAATACAATACAATACACTACAGTTCAACACAATACCATATTATAGCATAGAATACAATACAATACACTACAGTTCAACACAATACCATATTATAGCATAGAATACTGTACACTACACTACAGTGCAGCACCCTAGAATATGATAACATAGAATACAATACACTACAGTACAACAAAATACGATATTATACCATAGAATACAATAGAATGTAATACTCTACTGTACAAGACAATACCATATTATACCATAGAATACAATACAGTACACTACAGCACAATACGCTATGATACCATTTAATACAATAGACTACACTACACTACAGTACAGCACCCTAGAATACAATACACTACAACACAATACGCTATGATACCATACATTACACTGCAGTACAATGCAAAACAATACACAACAATACAATATAATGCACTACAATACACTACACTACAGTACAATACACTACATTAGACCACAATACAATACACAACACTACAATACAATACACTACACTAGACTAGACTACAGTACAATACACAATACTACAATACACTACACTAGACTAGACTACAGTACAATACACTACACTACAATACACTACAGTACAATACACAACACTACAATACAATACACTACACTAGACTAGACTACAGTACAATACACAACACTACAATACAATACACTACACTAGACTAGACTACAGTACAATACACAATATTACAATACACTACACTAGACTAGACTACAGTACACAATACTACAATACACTACACTAGACTAGACTACAGTACAATACACAATACTACAATACACTACACTAGACTAGACTACAGTACAATACACAATACTACAATACACTACACTAGACTAGACTACAGTACAATACACTACACTACAATACACTGCAGTACAATACACTACACTACAATATAACACACTACAATACAACACAGTACACTACAGTACAATGCACTACACTACAATACAATACACTACACTAGACTAGACTACAGTACAATACACTACACTACAATATACAACACACTACACTACAGTACAATACAAAACAATACACTACAATACAATATGATACACTACACTAGACTACACTACACTACAATACACTATAATACAATACACTACAATACACCACAATACAATGCACTACAATACACTACAATACAATATGATACACTACACTAGACTACACTACACTACACTATAATACAATACACTACAATACACTACAATACACTACACTACACAACACAACACTACAGTACAATGCACTGTATTAGACTACAATACAATACACCACACTACAGTACAATACACTGCAATACAATACACCACACTACAGTACAATACACTGCATTAGACTACAATACAATACACCACAATGCAATACAATACACTGCAATACAATACACTACACTATACTAGACTGCACTACAATACACTACGATATTATACCATAGAATACAATACAATAAACTACAATACAAAATACTACACTAGAATACAAGTGAGATCCATTGACTTGATGAGATATGAGAAAGAATGGCATTAAAGAGTACAATGAGAACTGCGTTCCCTGTTCCTCTGACCCCAGTTCTCATTGGTGGTCCCCGTTCCTCCCCTGATGTAACTGCCCCACCCCACTACACTACACTACTGTACACCCCACGACACTACACTACTGTACACCCCACTACACTACACTACTGTACCCCCCACTGCACTACACTACTGTACACCCCACCCCACTACACTACACTACTGTACCCCCCACTGCACTACACTACTGTACACCCCACCCCACTACACTACACTACTGTACACCCCACTACACTACACTACTGTACACCCCACCCCACTACTACACTACACTACACTACTGTACACCCCACTGCACTACACTACTGTACACCCCACCCCACTACACTACACTACACTACTATACACCCCACCCCACTACACTACATTACACTACACAACTGTACCCCCCAACCCACTACACTACACTACTGTACACCCCACTACACTACTGTACACCCCACTACACTACACTACTGTACACCCCACTACACTACACTACACTACACCACTGTCCACCCCACTGCACTACACTACTGTACACCCCACTACACTACACTACACTACTATACACCCCACCCCACTACACTACACTACACTACTGTACACCCCACTACACTACTGTACACCCCACTACACTACTGTACCCCCCACTGCACTACACTACACTACTGTACACCCCACTACACTACATTACACTACTGTACACCCCACCCCACTACACTACACTACACTAATGTACACCCCACTACACTGCACTACTGTACACCACACTACACTACACTACACTACTATACACCCCACCCCACTACACTACACTACTATACACCCCACCCCACTACACTACACCACACTACTATACACCCCACCCCACTACACTACACTACTGTACACCCCACTGCACTACACTACTGTACACCCCACTACACTACACTGCACTACTATACACCCCACACCACTACACTACACTACACTACTGTACACCCCACTACACTCACTACTGTACACCCCACCCCACTACACTACACTACACTACACTACTATACACCCCACACCACTACACTACACTACACTACTGTACACCCCACTACACTCACTACTGTACACCCCACCCCACTACACTACACTACACTACTATACACCCCACCCCACTACACTACACTACTGTACACCCCACCCCACTACACTACACTACTATACACACCACCCCACTACACTACACTACTGTACACCCCACTGCACTACACTACTGTACCCCCCACCCCACTACACTATACTACTGTACACGCCACTACACTACACTACTGTACCCCCCACTACACTGCACTGCACTACACTACTGTGCACCCCACCACACTACACTACACTACTGTACACCCCACTGCACTACACTACACTACTGTACACCCCACTACACTACACTACTGTACACCCCACCCCACTACACTACACTACACTGCTGTACCCGACTACACTGCACTACACTACTGTGCACCCCACCCCACTACACTACTGTACACCCCACTACACTACACTACACTGCTGTACCCCCCACTGCACTACACTACACCACTGTACCCCCCACTACACTATACTACTGTACACCCCACCCCACTACCCTACACTACACTACTGTACCCCCCACCCCACTACACTACACTACTGTACCCCCCACTGCACTACACTACTGTACACCCCAACCCACTACACTACTGTACACCCCACTACACTACACTACTGTACACCCCACTGCACTACACTACTGTACACCCCATCCCACTACACTACTGTACACCCCACCCCACCCCACTACACTACTGTACACCCCACTACACTACACTACTGTACACCCCACTACACTACACTACTGTACACCCCACTACACAACACTACTGTACACCCCACTACACAACACTTTCCCCACCATACTACACTACACTACTGTACCCCCCACTGCACTACACTACACTACTGTACCCCCCACTACACTACTGTACACCCCACTACACTACACTACACTACTGTACACCCCACCCCACTACACTACTGTACACCCCACTACACTACACTACTGTACACCCCACCCCACTACACTACTGTACACCCCACTACACTACACTACTGTACACCCCACTGCACTACACTACTGTACACCCCACCCCACTACACTACTGTACACCCCACTACACTACACTACTGTACACCCCACTGCACTACACTACTGTACACCCCACCCCACTACACTACTGTACACCCCACTGCACTACACTACTGTACACCCCACTACACTACACTACTGTACACCCCACTACACTACACTACACTACACTGCTCAACTGTACACTACTCCACACTACAATGCAAAACAATACAATTGACAAAAGTCTGTCTCTTGATAAGTTGACTAAATCTTACCATAACATCTCAAGGTAATTTCTTGTGGCAACAGGTCACATATCTTGCTGCTGTGATGTCACACTGTGGTATTTCACACAATAGATATGGGAGTTTATCAAAATTGGAATTGTTTTCTAATTATTTGTCGGTCTGTATAATCTGAGGGAAATATGTGTCTCTAATATGGTCATACATTTGCCAGGAGGTTAGGAAGTAATTTTGTTTTCTCGTGATTTGTTTGGGTCTAATTGTGTTGCTGTCCTGGGGCTTTGTGGGATCTGTTTGTGTTTGTGAACAGAGACCCAGGACCAGCTTGCTCAGGGGACTCTTCTCCAGGCTCATCTCTCTGCAGGTGATGGCTTTGTTATGAGAATCGCTTCCTTATAGGTGGTTGTGGAAATTAACGTCTCTTTTCTGGCGGGTGGGTGGTTTGGGTGGGTGCGCGTGTGTATATGTGCGCGTGCATCTGTGCGTGTGTGATCTCTAAGGTCACACCACATTTGGTCTAGTATACCTTCCATCTCAACCTCTGATCGTACTTTCCCTCCCTCACTCAGCATTACATTACAAACCACATTATTAAGAAAACAAGGCTACTGTTCTAAATGACTGATGTCTTCCTTATGGACGTAATTCCTCCGTAATGTTGATTTCCTTGATAAAACATGAACATAACATTTCCAAAATGGATACTATTATCAATGTTTTGAGAGTGAGAGAAAGAGAGAGAGATAGAGAAAGAGAGAAAAAGAGAGTGAGAGTGAGAGAGTGAGAGAGAGGAGTGAGAGAGAGAGGGGGGGAGAGAGAGAGAGAGAAACAAATAGACTTCCTGTTCATTCTATTCTCTACAACCCATCAACAGTGGAGGTATTACTGTGGTACCTTCACCTCGCTGGGTTGTATATCTAAATCCCCACATAGGGGGTTCATGGTTTATCAGCTCAGAGCTCACTGTGGCCTGGGTGGGCTACATTGTCAGCCCATTAGTTTAGGAGTGTGGCTGTAAGAGGCGAGGTGGGAGAAATGGATTCATACACCTCGTTCGTGTCAAATCCATCCACGGGACATGGGGCTGTACTGGGGCCCAGCATGTGAGAGCAGAACATGCACTGTGCACTGCCTCCGGCCAACAAAAGCCTGAAATACAGGTCTGAAATGCACTACAGTAATGCACTATAAAATAAATGGGGGCCTCCCGGGTGGCGCAGTGGTCTAAGGCACTGCATCGAAGTGCTAGCTGTGGAACCAGAGACTCTGGGTTCGAGCCCAGAGCCTGGGCGTCGCCCCATGGACCGCTGTGGGGTGACGCACAACGTCGTCCAGGTTAGGGAGGGTTTTGCCAGTAGGGATATCCTTGTCTCATCGCACACTAGCGACTCCTGTGGCGGGCCGGGCGCAGTGCACGCTGACCAGGTCGCTAGGTGTACGGTGTTTCCTCCGACACATTGGTGCGGCTGGCTTCTGCGTTGGATGCGCACTGTGTTAAGAAGCAGTGCGGCTTGGTGGGGTTGGGTTGTATTTCGGAGGACGCATGACTCTCAACCTTCGCCTCTCCCGAGCCCGTACGGGAGTTGTAGCGATGAGACAAGACAGTAATTACTAACAACTGGATACCATGAAATTGGGGTAAAAAAAAAATAATAATAATAAATAAATAAATGGGGGACTACTGCACTATACAGAACAAGGTAGGAGTGTAGTGCACTACATAGGGAATAGGGTTCCATGAGTAGTATATCTGAGTGGACAGGGCTGCTGTGGATTTTAGACACGGCTAATGAGGAGTATGTCTGAGTAGACAGGGCTGCTGTGGATTTCAGTCACGGCTAATGAGGAGTATATCTGA
>NC_092164.1:62953915-62996415 GCF_045791955.1 Oncorhynchus clarkii lewisi
GGAGAGGAAGCGACCCAGATGCAGTCGTCATGGCAGCAGCAAAATGGATGAGGATCCCACAGTTCTCGTAAAAACTCATGTCAGGTCCCATTAGATTAGCTAAGAACTTAGTAAGGAGCTATCAGGTTTGAAGGTAAGACCCAGATGCAGACTGTGTCGAGGTAACAATGTTTATTGCAGCAACATGGGCAGGGAAACGACAGGTCAAGGCAGGCAGGGGTCAATAACCAGAGTAGTGGGGAAAAGGTACAGGACGTCAGGCAGGGTCAGGTCAGGCAGAGGTCCGTAACCCAGAGTAGTGGGGCAAAGATACAGGACGTCAGGCAGGGTCAGGTCAGGCAGAGGTCCGTAACCCAGAGTAGTGGGGCAAAGATATAGGACGTCAGGCAGGGTCAGGTCAGGCAGAGGTCCGTAACCCAGAGTAGTGGGGCAAAGATACAGGACGTCAGGCAAGGTCAGGCCAGGCAGAGGTCCGTAACCCAAAGTAGTGGGGAAAAGGTACAGGACGTCAGGCAGGGTCAGGTCAGGCAGAGGTCCGTAACCCAAAGTAGTGGGGAAAAGGTACAGGACGTCAGGCAGGGTCAGGTCAGGCAGAGGTCCGTAACCCAGAGTAGTGGGAAAAAGGTACAGGACGTCAGGCAGGGTCAGGTCAGGCAGAGGTCCGTAACCCAGAGTAGTGGGAAAAAGGTACAGGACGTCAGGCAGGGTCAGGTCAGGCAGAGGTCCGTAACCCAGAGTAGTGGGGCAAAGATACAGGACGTGTGGCGGATGAATCAGAATTAGTTGGGTAACATAGATAATTAAGATGTTTTATTTGCATGATATGCTTATGTGAGATACTTGTCACTAGAATGTATCCTTTTGGGCTATAGTGTTGGCAGTTGCACTTCTCCCTAAACTGGGGCTCAGTCACTTGGGGCCCAAAGAGGGGAGTGATCAGGCTTGTCTTTCACATGTCCCTGGTGCTATGCAGAATATCAGAAAGGGAAGAGAACAGAATGGAACATTGTCTTCATATGTGAATGTGTATTTACCTATTCTTAATAGGTAATGTGAAGGGATGGCGTGATTAATGGGGAACCAATTACTTGTCTCCACAATGTCTGTGTGCCAGTCACTTCCTCCTTTGGGGGGAGGTGTATGGCAGTGTCTGGAAGCATTGTATGTCCTCTCTGATCTTACACTTATCCTGGGATAGTGTATGACCTAGACGCTCACTCCCCTCAGTGAGCTTGTCCAGGCGTGGGGTCAAGAGGGGGTTTACTTGAGATGGGAGTATCTAGAGTTGATAATTGATATATGCCATTGGATGAGTTGCTGTTTTTGTACTATGAAGTACCAGGAACGAGATTAGAACCTTGTCTGTGGGACCAAACTGAACGATAATTTATAGTGAATGTTATCTGGCTAAGGGATACTCCTTTCTCAAGAAAAAGCATTTCTTTGTGAACAGTTCCTAAGATCTGTGGTTCGTCATGTAAGTTGAGAAGGGTGTATCTTGGCTATAAAACATCTTTGTATTTTTCTGAAGTCACTTCTCAATGGTTCATTAGAAATAGTGAATTGTTGAAAGTCAAATGCTAGAGCTTATTATTATAAAAATATGTAGTTTACGTGTAACTCTGACTGGTGTGTAGTTTGTAACTCTCCTCATTTGGTAAAGCAGAAATATGCCACCACATTTGGCGACGAGGATGGGATGTGAATCTTCACTCGGTGACCGCTCCTGAAGATCTGGGCAAATCGTGCACGAGGGATCCCTCAAACTTGAGATCTCAGGGAAACCACACTTAGGGAACGAAGCAGTTGGACCCACCTTTGATCTGAGAGGCAGCGAGCCGAGTGGATACCACATCTCAAACAGTTTTTTTTAAAGAAAGAGGTGAGCAAACCACACTTGAAGTCGAGTTTTTAACAAAAGCCTCTGTTACCTGGGCTCTGAGTGTGTATTCCTGTGTGAGGGAGGGGGGCACCTTGCAGGCGTAAGCAGGGCCGAGTCAGAGGAGAGTAATCTGAGAGTTTGTGGACTCAAAGACACTCTGACACTGGTCGCTTGCAGGCGACCTAGAGCCTTCCTGACACTGAATTGATCACAGTGGGGATTGGTGCAGTCTGTGGGGGTGAGGGGCCAGGGTGACTGTGCGTTCTGTGTGAAACACGGTACTTGATGAAGCCCTATTGGAAGAAGGACCTCATTCTGAAAGTGTCTGTGTGACTGTCTAAGTGACCCTCAGAGGTGGTGAATTCCAATTATTTTAAATGTGATGGCCAGGTATGCCCTGGGTTACTCTGTGTGAGTATTTTGTTTTGGGACCACTAGTTAATATTTTGATTACATTATGGGTTTCCCTGTACATATAGACAGGGTGTGAAATCCTGTGTGGGTAATCTTTGTAGGAGCGTTCTGTGTGGGCGCGGTAGGTTGACTCTGTGTGGGTAACCTATTAATTATGTTCTGATGTTCTGTGTGAACATCTGACCAATCCTGTGTGGGTGATCCTTAAAGTTCTGTGTGAGTACCTAAGAATTTCTTATGTTTTATATGGATTCTGTGAATATATGAACACATAATAAATTGTATGTGTGTATAATCGATTACTAGTGATAACGATGAAATTAATGCTGAGAATATAATTAGATACAGTACAATTTAAACCACCCATTCGTAGACATACGTAGGTTTTGAGTTGGTATCTTTAATGGATAATTTGATAAAGATTAGGTTTTAAGCACTATTAAACTGTCTAAAAAGATCTGGGCAATTGTGCTCTAGAGACTTTTGGTTATCTTACCCTAACCATTTAACTATAAATGCTTATTGGATTATCTCTGTTTGGGTACAACATTTCAAATAAAACTGCCCTTAAGGTCTGAAACTGTTTTATTTTTTCTTCCCAGTATGAGTGGAGTTGCGGGATTTATTGAATAAACCGTTTTCATGAAGTTAGAGCGAATTAAGATGGAATCTTGACATAATTTATAATGTCGTAC
This sequence comes from Oncorhynchus clarkii lewisi, assembly GCF_045791955.1. NCBI lineage: Eukaryota > Metazoa > Chordata > Actinopteri > Salmoniformes > Salmonidae > Oncorhynchus > Oncorhynchus clarkii. Next base: position 62,956,907 of record NC_092164.1, read on the forward strand.
AAAGCCTAGAGTATACATCAAACTAATTATCATTGCGTGATTAATATGATGTAGTAAAGTAATTGAAATACGTTTCATGAGAAAACATAATCTACTTTTATTAAAAGGTGCAAGATCTGTTTCCTAGTCAATGAATGTCGATTTTACTCTTTGACTGCTAATCTATTCATTTGGCATGTGAGAATCATCGCCGGAGTAACGCTTGGACCTTTAAGTTAGGGCTGTTTTCTGGGAATTGTCTCGGTAGTACGTGCCTGATTTTACGACTACAGACAATTGTAAAGTGGGTTTATTTGCGGGGAGTCTTAGTCATTCAAATAGCATTGGTGGTTCAGTGGTAGAATTTTCGCCTGCCAAGCGGGAGGCCCGGGTCTGTTTCCCAGCCAATGCACTGACTAAAATCTGAGTTTCTGATTGTAATTCAACTATTGGTATGTTTTGACTGGAAAGATATGGTCGCTAGTGTTTGTTTAAGATATAAACTGAACGTTTTAATAGCTTCTTTGGTTCAAATTGAAAGACTAATTCATTCAACTTAAATAGCGAGTCGAGTTTGATGTGATATGTTGTCTGTTGCCTAAATGGTCTGCTAAAATAACATATTGAGAAGAATAATAGTCGTATTTAAATAATTGAATCAAGGAAGAGACAGTTACCTAAATCGAATGAATAAATTTAGCGCTTTACATGTTATTTTTAATGTCTTGGACATTTCATAAGTGTGAAGCCGAAAGAGAAGAGAAAGTTGTAAAGTTTGTTTTTAATTTTACGATAGAGGTAAGGCAGAACGTTGTTTGAGTAAGGGTTATATTTTTACCCACTGATAAAAAATAGGAGGGTTGTGTGCGTTGGGATATGTTGGGCTGAAAGTGATTCAGGTCATTGCTTGGTTTATTGTTCAGGTAACACCAGTGAATTTGAGCAGGAAGTTCATGCATTCTAACATTATAATCTGTTTCCATTACGTGGAACAATGTCAGTTCATTCAAGTGGATTGCAGTTTGAGTTAATTTGTATTTTTCCAGGGACAGTGCATATTAATCACAGTTGTGTGTGTGTCTAATGGCAGGGTATCCCAGACATGGGAAGCTCTCACACTGAAAGCAGATTGACTAAAGGTGCTTTTCCTTAAGGGAACTATACAGTCATCTCTCATGGCGGATCTTGTGGATCTGCTGCCATAAGGTTTGGCTTTTCTGCTTAACAAAAGTACCGAGTGGAAGGGAGCCTGGACATTTAGAATCTTGAATACAAGATAGGTGTCAGTGTACTGTACAAGCTTCCAACTCAGGAGCTTATGCTTTCTATAGCTATTGGGTTTCCTATCAAGTACTTTGAGAGCCTGTTTGCAGACAGACTGAATGGGTTTTAATGTTGAACAGCAAGCTTGGGCCAAACTAGTCAGGTAGTATGTTAAGTGGGGGTATTATAGATTTTAAGTATAGTTTTGTTACCTCTGTAGTCAAAACAATTTCATATGTTTTGGAAATTAGCTAGGTTGAATTTGGTTATTTGAGTTACCTTTTTTATTTGGGGCAGACAGAGTGGTCAGGCAGGCAGGCAGGCAGGCAGGCTCAGGGGCAGACAGAGTGGTCAGGCAGGCAGGCTCAGGGGCAGACAGAGTGGTCAGGCAGGTGGGCTCAGGGGCAGACAGAGTGGTCAGGCAGGCGGGCTCAGGGGCAGACAGAGTGGTCAGGCAGGCAGGCTCAGGGGCAGACAGAGTGGTCAGGAAGGCGGGCTCAGGGGAAGACAGAGTGGTCAGGCAGGCGGGCTCAGGGGCAGACAGAGTGGTCAGGCAGGCAGGTTCAGGGGCAGACAGAGTAGTCAGGCAGGCGGGCTCAGGGGCAGACAGAGTGGTCAGGCAGGCGGGCTCAGGGGCAGACAGAGTGGTCAGGCAGGCGGGCTCAGGGGCAGACAGAGTGGTCAGGCAGGCGGGCTCAGGGGAAGACAGAGTGGTCAGGCAGGCGGGCTCAGGGGCAGACAGAGTGGTCAGGCAGGCAGGCTCAGGGGCAGACAGAGTAGTCAGGCAGGCGGGCTCAGGGGCAGACAGAGTGGTCAGGCAGGCGGGCTCAGGGGCAGACAGAGTGGTCAGGCAGGCGGGCTCACGGGCAGACAGAGTGGTCAGGCAGGCGGGCTCAGGGGCAGACAGAGTGGTCAGGCAGGCAGGCTCAGTGGGCAGACAGAGTGGTCAGGCAGACAGGCTCAGGGGCAGATAGAGTGGTCAGGCAGGGCCTGGGGCCTCATTTACATACAAAATATACCGTGCGCCAGTTTTCACATCCCCGTGAACTTTAGACCATGCATACCAACATCTGCTAGTGGTTGAAATATTGCTGGCAAGTAAGTATTTTGTGCAAATGGGAGATATGATGAAAAACATATTCATAAAAAGAAGAAAAAACAGTCAAACAGGTATGCAAGAATGCAACCATTTGCCGTTAGTTATTAGAGCGAAGATTTGTTTAATCTAAAATCATTTGACATAGGAATCGTATAGTTAAACATAGGAATCTTATAGTTAAACATAGGAATCGTATAGCTAAACATAGGAATCGTATAGCTAAACATAGGAATCGTATAGCTAAACATAGGAATCTTATAGTTAAACATAGGAATCGTATAGCTAAACATAGGAATCATATGGTTAAACATAGGAATCTTATAGTTAAACATAGGAATCGTATAGCTAAACATAGGAATCTTATAGTTAAACATAGGAATCGTATAGCTAAACATGGGAATTGTATAGTTAAACATAGGAATCTTATAGTTAAACATAGGAATCTTATAGTTAAACATAGGAATCGTATAGCTAAACATAGGAATCTTATAGTTAAACATAGGAATCGTATAGCTAAACATAGGAATCATATGGTTAAACATAGGAATCGTAGAGCTAAACATAGGAATCTTATAGCTAGCTAAACATAGGAATCTTATAGTTAAACATAGGAATCTTATAGCTAAACATAGGAATCTTATAGTTAAACATAGGAATCGTATAGCTAAACATAGGAATCATATGGTTAAACATAGGAATCGTAGAGCTAAACATAGGAATCTTATAGCTAAACATAGGAATCATATGGTTAAACATAGGAATCGTATAGCTAAACATCAGAATCTTATAGCTAAACATAGGAATCATATTGTTAAACATAGGAATCTTATGGTTAAACGTAGGAAAGTTATAGGAATTATATAGTTAAACATAGGAATCTTATAGATAGGAATCATATGGTTAAACATAGGAATCTTATAGTTAAACATAGGAATCTTATAGATAGGAATCATATGGTTAAACATAGGAATCTTATAGATAGGAATCATATAGTTAAACATAGGAATCTTATAAATAGGAATCATATGGTTAAAGATAGGAATCTTATAGTTAAACACAGTTATCTTTTTCCTATATATTTAGTTTTTCATAACCTTGTAGAATATATTCCTCACCTTTTCAGGCCTTGATGGGTTCATATTTCCTAAGGAGCCATATCAAATCACCATGCGCATCTCTCATTTAATTGGACCTAGTAGCCTAGCAATTAGATAGGCTGTAGCAAATCAAATCAAATCCAATTTTATTAGTCACATGCGCAGAATACAACAGGTGTTCAATTACAGTGACATGCTGAATACAACAGGTGTTCACTTACAGTGAAATGCTGAATACAACAGGTGTTCACTTACAGTGAAATGCTGAATACAACAGGTGTTCACTTACAGTGAAATGCTTACTTACAAGCCCCTAACCAACAACGCAGTAAAAAAAAAATTATAATAATAATTAAACATATGAGTAAGAATAAGAAATAAAAGTAACAAGTAATTCATGAGCAGAAGTAAAACAACAATAGTGAGACACCGGTTAGTTGAGGTAATATGTACATGTAGGTAGAGTTATTAAAGTGACTATGCATGGAGGACAACAACAGAGAGTAGCAGTGGTGTAAAAGAGGGGGATGGGGGGAGCAAGTCAGGATGCTCTCAATGGTGCAGCTGTACAACCATTTGAGGATCTGAGGACCCATACCAAATCTTTTCAGTCTGCTGAGGGGGAACAGGTTTTGTTGTACCCGCTTCATGACTGTCTTGGTGTGCTTGGACCATGTTAGTTTGTTGGTGATTTGGACATCAAGGAACTTGAAGCTCTCAACCTGCTCCACTGCAGCCCTGTTGATAAGAATGGGGGCATGCTCGGTCCTCTTTTTCCTGTAGTCCACAATCATCTCCTTTGTCTTGATCACGTTGAGGGAGAGGTTGTTGTCTTGGCATTACATGGCCAGGTCTCTGCCCTCCTCCCTATAAGCTGTCTCATCGTTGTCCGTGATCAGGCCTACCGCTGTTGTGTCATCGGAAAACTTAATGACGATGTTGGAGTCGTGCCTGACTGTGCAGTCATGAGTGAACAGGGAGTACAGGAGGGGACTGAGCACGCACCCCTGAGGGGCCTCTGTGTTGAGGATCAGCGTGGTGGATGTGTTGTAACCTACCCTTACCACCTGGGGGTGGCCCGTCAGAAAATCCAGGATCCAGTTGCAGATGGAGGTGTTCAGTCCCAGGGTCCTTAGCTTATTGATGAGCTTTGAGGGTACTATGGTGTTAAACGCTGAGCTGTAGTCAATGAATAGCATTCTCACATAGGTGTTCCTTTTGTCCAGGTGGGAAAGGGCAGTGTGGAGTGCAATAGAGATTGCATCATCTGTGGATCTGTTGGGGCGGTATGCACATTGGAGTGGGTCTAGGGTTTCTGGGATGTATGTATTTCAGGTTTTGCAGCTTGGTTTATAATACCGGTATGCAGTTGAATATAGTAGCTGATCTTTTACCTTGAAGCAGTCTTATGTAATGCTACTGTAAGTACAGTTGTTGATATTTTTTTAAGTAGCCTGCCCTACAATGTTTCAGTCCATCATGTTTAGGTTGGGGAAAAAGTCGATGCAAAACAAACATTCTGTTGATTGGTCCACGACAATTTCCCATTGTTATCTCTATCAGAAACTGACACAGTCCTTTTACAGATACAGCATAAAGTACTGCTAAAGATTAAAACATTGTGCCAACACAGTAAACAGACCGGTAGTTTATGACAAATATTTGACAGTAATGGTAGGCTACATTATTGCTGTGCGATAGGAGCGTGACATCGTTGTCTATTTAATCTCAAAGCCTATACCAAGGCAGGATATGAGCGTGACATCATAGCCTATTTAATCTCAGAGCCTATACTAAGGCAGGAGATAGAAACCCAACAATATATTGATAAACTAAATATTGAACAACAATCTGTCTTTTGGAAGTGCAAGGGGGCAGGAGGGGGACAGGCGGAGCAAGTAGCTGACTAGTAGTGGCTATTCAGCAGCCTGATGGTCTGGGGGTAGAAGCTTCTGGAAAGTTTTTCTATGATGCTCCTATACTGCCCGAGTTGTAGGTGTCCTGGAGGGCATGCAGTGTGCACTCAATGGTGCGTTCGACTGAGCATACCAATGATGGATTCTGGGTACTAACTCCTAAACTTGGGTTAGGGTTAATTATCAGGTATCCTATTGAAATATTGAGTGCTTAGGTTTAGAGGGTCTACACCAGAATTGAATGGTTATCTGTAGGAGGAAGGTATATGGTGGGTGGCAACTAAGCTTGGAATGTACTGAGTGTAGGGAAAGTGATAATGTGGCTGGCATCGATAAGGGGAGAGAGCCATGGATTAGTGATGAAGGGTGTCGAGGTCAGGTCACGTTAAGGGAAAAAGAAAAATGTATGGCCGTATTACTTAGTTTCCTGCATAGCAGTAAAGATACAATATTTGTTCAGATGTGTAGGAGGAGACTCAGCCTAGGAGAAAAGGTTAAATAGCAGTGCTTGTGTGAACAATGTCTTTATCTAATGAAGCTCTCTATTGATCCTCTGGGAAGAACAAACTTGGTTTAAGCTGTCATATTGTCCGTAGAGTTTTTACTCTGAGAAGTAGAACCTAACACCACCCTCTGTGGAGCCTTGTGGTCAGTGGCGGTGGAGTTTCCGTACCAGGCTGTGATGCAGCCCGCCAGTATGCTCTCGATGGTGCTCCTGTAGAACACCGTGAGAGCCATCGGAGACAGGCCGAATTTCTTTAGCCTCTTGAGGTTGAAGAGTTGCTTCTTCACCACGGTGCTCGTGTGTTTTGAACATTTCACCTCCTCTGAGATGTGTATTCCCTGAAGAACATGAAGTCTTTGACCGTTTCCAGCCTGTCCCCTCCTGAAGTCCACACTCAGCTCCTTTATTTTGTTGAGGGAGAGGTTGTTTTACCTGGCACCACGCCGTCAGAGTGCCTACCTCCTCTCTGTAGACAGTCTCATCCTTGTTGGTAATCAGACCTACTACTGTCGTGTCGTCAGCGAACTTGATGATGGAGTTGGAACTGTGTGAGGCTGCGCAGTTGTGGGTATATAGGGAATACAGGAAGGGACTGAGGATGCACTCTTGTGGGGCTCCCGTGTTGAGGATCAGTGAGGAGGAGGTAATGTTGCCTACATTCACCACCTGGGGGCAGCCCGTCAAGGAGTCCAGGACCCAGTTGCATAGGGAGGAGTTCAGCCCAGGGGCCATGAGTTTGTGGTGAGCTTAGAGGGCACTATGGTATTGAAGGCCGAGCTGTAGTCGATGAACCTCATCCTCACATATGCATTCCTTTTGTCCAGGTGGGTGAGGGCAGTGTGCAGTGTGGACATTCACACGCACACAAGTTTGATTTATAACAGGAAACGTGTTTGAATGGCGTGCGCCAAGTTCATAAATGTAAGTATTTTTGTACGTTGGAAGACTTTTCAGTACTCAGTACTCGAAGAAGCATTTCTTAGACCAGACTAGAACCTCTTATATCAGTAACTGTTGTAAAGGAGTCAGTATAAGCCTGTCCTACTGTGCTGCCCCTCCATGCAATAGTCTTCCACCCATTCCTCATGTCACACGTCTTTCAAGCTCCCATTGAGGCGAAAAAAAGAGTGGTCCCATTGTAATCAATCAGGGTTGTCCTGACTAGCTGTGTTACCTGGTGTGGATCAAAAGCCAGATCCTCCATGACCACCCGTTCACTACAATAGCCTCTAAACATTTCAAACCTCAGTTATGTCTGTAAACTCAGCAGCCTAACTATGATCTGCTCTGGCATGCTCCCCTACCTGCCTGGCAAGTGCTGACGGAAGACAGACACTCTAGTATGACCACCTCCTCTCTGTCTCTCTCTCTGTCTCTCTGTCTGTCTGTCTGTCTGTCTGTCTGTCTGTCTGTCTGTCTGTCTGCCTGTCTGCCTGTCTGTCTCTCTCTCTCTCTCTCTCTATTTCTCTGTCTGTCTGTCTCTCTATCTCTCTGTGTCTCTCTCTCTATCTCCCTCTCACACACAGTCCTTCACGTTTGACTGTGTTCTGGGTTGAGGGGCTTAAGGCCAGCTGCTCAATAGGCAGCAATTGGTGCCAGTATTTGTGTCCGTGTCCACATGAGCTTTGTTCTGGCTGCTTTACTTCCAGCCAGGCTTCACCCAGAACAACTGGAGAGATACACACACACACACACACACACACACACACACGCACACGCACACACACACACAGCAGCACGCCGTATATACCAACGAAAACATCAGTTTCACTCAGCAGACAGACCTTCAGCGCTTCATCAGAGTAGGAACGTTGACTGGACTGTCTGGAATAGGGTTGAATTTAGGAAACCGGGTTACCAAGATTTACCGCCTAAACCCACTTTTCCCCGAATATACACCGGCAAGAAACCGGTTAATTATAATAATAATTGTAATAATAACCATTATTTCTATGAACAGCATGACGTGAAATGGAACTGTTACACTATATGAGATGTCTACATCTGTCTTCTCTATGGCCTTCTCTCTGATATCTGAATGATCCATCATCAACGCTCAGGGTGGGGACAGACACCGCATCTCAGTAGGAGCGCAGTTCACAATGCATGTATCATCTCATCATGGTAACTGTTGTTCTTGTGACAGATCGGACTACAGTTGCTGCAGAACAGCCTAGGCTACAGTAATATAAAGACTGAATGCGTGTCTAATTTACACATCTCCATTTGGCATTTTAAAATTGTAGAAATGATAGATTTTTTATTGCAGGGGCAGAGTTTGAAAACAGCCTATCACTGTAACGCTGTTGTTTTAAATCAGTGATCACGTGATCACGCTCTCAGTCGTTCTCTCTCTCTCTCTCCATCAATTCAGGAGACAGAATCATTAGATCATTTGTTTTGTCCACATGTAGCTTGTTTTTGGTCGCAGGTCCATGAATGGCTGAAGAATTGCAACATGTACTCTGCAGAAAGCACTGCTGGATTATTTAAAGTCAATCCATCAATAATATCATTTGGAAAGTATTCAGACCCCTTTACTTTTTCCACATTTTGTTACAACTTTTTTCTAAAAATGGACTAAAATGTTAATTATTTTCATCAATCTACACACAATACCCCATATTGACAAAGTAAAAACAGGCTTTTAGACATTTTTGCAAAGTAAAAAAAAACTCAAAATATGACATTTCCATAAGTATTCAGAGCCTCAGTACTTTGTTGAAGCACCTCTGGTAGAGATTACAGCCTCAAGTCTTCTTGGGTATGACGCTACAAGCTTGGCACACCTGTATTCTGGGAGTTTCTCACATTCTTCTCTGTAAATTGCACTTATATTATTTTTATTTATATTTTTTACTTATATATTTTTTACTTCACCCTTACTTTACTTAAAAGTGCATTGTTGGTTAAGGGCTTGTAAGTAAGCAAGGTCTACACCTGTTGTATTCGGCATGTGACAAATACAATTAGATTTGATTTAAGATCCTCTCAAGGTTGGATGGGGAGCGTTGCTGCACAGTTATTTTAGGTCTCTCCAGAGATGTTTGATTGGGTTCAAGTCCTGACTTTGGCTGGGCCACTCAAGGACATTCAGAGACTTGTCCCGAAGCCACTCCTGAGTTGTCTTGGCTGTGCGCTTAGGGTTAGTGTCCTGTTGGAAGGTGAACCATTGCCCCAGTCTGAGGTCCCGAGGGCAATGGAGCAGGTTTTCATCAAGGATCTCTCTGTACTTTGCTCTGTTCATCTTTGCCACGATCCTGACTAGTCTCCCAGTCCCTGCCCGCTGAAAAACACCCCTACAGCATGATGCTGACACCACCCCGCTACACTGTAGGGATGGGGCCAGGTTTCCTCCAGATGTGACGCTTGGCATTCTGGCCAAAGAGTTGAATTTTGGTTTCATCAGACCAAAGAATCTTGTTTCTCATGGTCTGCCAGTTCTAGGAAGAGTCTTGGTGGATCCTAACTTCTTCCATTTAAGAATGATGGAGGCCACTGTGTTCTTGGGGACCTTCAATGCTGCAGAAATGTTTTGGTACCCTTCCGCAGATCTGTGCCTTGACACAATTCTGTCTCGGAGCTCTATGGACAATTCCTTTGACCTCAGGGCTTGTTTTTTGCTCTGACATAGACTGTCAACTGTGGGACCTTCTATAGACAGGTGTGTACTTTTCCAAATCATGTCCAATCAATTGAATTTACCACAGGTGGTCTCCAATTAAGTTGTAGAAACATCTCAAGGATGATCAATGGAAACAGGATGCACCTGAGCTCAATTTGAGTCTCATAGCAAAGGGTCTGATTACTCATGTAAGTAAGGTATCTTTTTTTTATACATTTACAAAAATGTCTAAAAACCTATTTTGCTTTGTTTTGGTATTATGTGTAGATTGCTATTTAATCCATTTTATAATAAGCCTATAACATAACAAAATGTGGAAAAAGTCAAGGGGTCTGAATTCTTTCCAAAGGCACTTGTATACATATTAACAAAAAAAAGATATGGCGATTGGACATGATGCAGACAATAACATTGATGGAAACTACAATATATCTGCTATATTAAAGCTGATGTACCCCCTAAGAAATACAAAGTAAAATAATCTAATTTACCGCCTGCTGATGTTATCAGGCAGGACAAAACTCCATCCCACTGTCTTTTCTAACAGCTTTCACTAAAAGGGCAGCGTCATTTTCCCAATTTCGCAGTATTGTGGGTGGAAATATACACTGATTGTACAAATCCTTCCTAATATTGAGTTGCGTCCCCCCCTTGTGCCATCAGAACAACCTCAATTCGTCGGAACATGGACTCTACAAGGTGTCGGAAGCGTTCCACAGGGATGCTGGTCCATGTTGACTCCCAGCAGTGTTGCAGTTCTTGACACAAACTATCATACCCCGTTCAAAAGCAGTTAAATCTTGGCAGTAAGGCAGGGGTGACATGGATCTTAACAGGGTTGGTTTCGCACCCGGCAACAAAGGATGAACGAGGCTAATGCTGCTAATTACTTGCTTCCACCCAAAACATTTAGTCACACACACGCACACGCACACACACACACACACACACACACACACACACACACACACACACACACACACACACACACACACACACACACACACACACACACACACACACACACACACACACACACACACTTCCTCAGTTGTAGGTTAAGCAGCGACCGTAATGACTCACTGAGTGATTCAGTGCCATTGAGCATGATGCAGGGGTGTATGTGTGTGTCTATCAGGGTCTTTGATGGTGTTGGTGAGCGAAGAAAGACAGAGAGAGAGAGAGAGAGAGACGGAAACATAGAGACAGAGAGAGAGAGACATAGAGATGGAGAGACAGAGAGAGAGAGACAGAGAGGAAGAGAAAGAGAGAGAGAGAGAGACAGAGAGAAACAGAGACAGAGAGAGAGACACACAGATAGAGATAGAGATAGAGAGATAGAGAGCGAGACAGAGACAGAGACAGAGAGAGAGAGAGAGAGAGAGAGAGAGAGAGAGAGAGAGAGACAGACAGACAGACAGACAGACAGACAGACAGACAGACAGACAGACAGACAGAGGGATAGAGGGATAGAGGGATAGAGAGACAGAGGGATAGAGAGACACAGAGAGAGAGATCCACAAAGAATTCGAAAACAAATCCAATTTTGATAAACTCCCATATCTACTGGGTGATGTACCACAGCGTTCCGTCACAGCAGCAAGATTTGTGACCTGTTGCCACAAGAAAAGGGCAACCAGTGAAGAACAAACACCATTGTAAATACAACCCATATTTATGCTTATTTATTTTCCCTTGTGTACTTTAACCATTTGTACATTGTTAAAACACTGTATATATAATATGGCATTTGTAATGTCTTTATTGTTTTGAAACTTCTGTATGTGTAATGTTTACTGTTAATTTTTATTGTTTATTTCACTTCTGTATATTATCTACCTCACTTGCTTTGGCAATGTTAACACATGTTTCCCATGCCAATAAAGCCCCTTGAATTTAATTGAATTGAATTGAATTAAAATGGCTAAAAATAAACAGAAATAACTTCTTAGCAAAGAGCAATTTCTCAAGGAAGAATTCTCTCTCTCTCTCTCTGTATATCTCTCTCTCTGTCTCTCTCTCTCTGTCTCTGTCTCTGTCTATCTCTATGTCTGTCTCTATCTGTCTGTCTGTCACTCTCTCTGTCTGTCTCGCTCTCTCTCTCTGTCTGTCTGTCTGTCTGTCTGTCTGTCTGTCTGTCTGTCTGTCTGTCTGTCTGACTGTCTGTCTGTCTGTCTGTCTGTCTGTCTGTCTGTCTGTCTGTCTGTCTGTCTGTCTGTCTCTCTGAGATAGATAGAGACAGAGACAGACAGAGAGAGAGAGAGAGAGAGAGAGATATACAGAGAGACAGAGAGAGAGAGAGACAGAGAGAGAGATATACAGAGAGAGAGAGAGAGAGAGACAGAGAGAGAGATATACAGAGAGAGAGAGAGACAGCGATAGAAAGAGAGGGAGAGATAGAGAGAGAGACAGCCAGATAGAGACAGAGAGAGAGAGAGAGAGACAGAGAGTAATGCCTCAGTTTTAAATCAGTTAATAGACCAATAAGAAACAGTTCCAAACCTTTCTGCCATTACCAGCTAGTTTTCAGTTTCCCCTCCCACTCAGACCACCAGCTAGTTTTCAGTTCCCCCTCCCACTCAGACCACCAACTCGTTTTCAGTTCCCCCTCCCACTCAGACCACCAGCTAGTTTTCAGTTCCTCCTCCCACTCAGACCACCAACTAGTTTTCAGTTCCCCCTCCCACTCAGACCACCAGCTAGTTTTCAGTTCCCCCTCCCACTCAGACCACCAGCTAGTTTTCAGTTCCCCCTCCCACTCAGACCACCAGCTAGTTTTCAGTTCCCCCTCCCACTCAGACCTTTCTTCCATTACCAGCTAGTTTTCAGTCCCCCCTCCCCACTCAGACCACCAGCTAGTTTTCAGTTCCCCCTCCCACTCAGACCGTTCTTCCATTACCAACTAGTTTTCAGTTCCCCCCTCTCACTCAGACCACTAACTAGTTTTCAGTCCCCCCTCCCCACTCAGACCATCAACTAGTTTTCAGTTCCCCCTCCCACTCAGACCACCAACTAGTTTTCAGTTTCCCCTCCCACTCAGACCACCAGCTAGTTTTCAGTTCCCCCTCCCACTCAGACCACCAGCTAGTTTTCAGTTTCCCCTCCCACTCAGACCACCAACTAGTTTTCAGTCCCCCCTCCCCACTCAGACCACCAGCTAGTTTTCAGTTTCCCCTCCCACTCAGACCACCAACTAGTTTTCAGTCCCCCCTCCCCACTCAGACCACCAACTAGTTTTCAGTCCCCCCTCCCCACTCAGACCACCAACTAGTTTTCAGTCCCCCCTCCCCACTCAGACCACCAACTAGTTTTCAGTTCCCCCTCCCCACTCAGACCACCAACTAGTTTTCAGTTCCCCCTCCCACTCAGACCACCAACTAGTTTTCAGTCCCCCCTCCCCACTCAGACCACCAACTAGTTTTCAGTCCCCCCTCCCCACTCAGACCACCAACTAGTTTTCAGTCCCCCCTCCCCACTCAGACCACCAACTAGTTTTCAGTCCCCCCTCCCCACTCAGACCACCAACTAGTTTTCAGTTCCCCCTCCCACTCAGACCACCAACTAGTTTTCAGTTCCCCCTCCCACTCAGACCACCAGCTAGTTTTCAGTTCCCCCTCCCACTCAGACCACCAGCTAGTTTTCAGTTCCCCCTCCCACTCAGACCACCAGCTAGTTTTCAGTTCCCCCTCTCACTCAGACCTTTCTTCCATTACCAGCTAGTTTTCAGTCCCCCCTCCCCACTCAGACCACCAGCTAGTTTTCAGTTCCCCCTCCCACTCAGACCGTTCTTCCATTACCAACTAGTTTTCAGTTCCCCCCTCTCACTCAGACCACTAACTAGTTTTCAGTCCCCCCTCCCCACTCAGACCATCAACTAGTTTTCAGTTCCCCCTCCCACTCAGACCACCAACTAGTTTTCAGTTTCCCCTCCCACTCAGACCACCAGCTAGTTTTCAGTTCCCCCTCCCACTCAGACCACCAGCTAGTTTTCAGTTTCCCCTCCCACTCAGACCACCAACTAGTTTTCAGTCCCCCCTCCCCACTCAGACCACCAGCTAGTTTTCAGTTTCCCCTCCCACTCAGACCACCAACTAGTTTTCAGTCCCCCCTCCCCACTCAGACCACCAACTAGTTTTCAGTCCCCCCTCCCCACTCAGACCACCAACTAGTTTTCAGTCCACCCTCCCCACTCAGACCACCAACTAGTTTTCAGTTCCCCCTCCCCACTCAGACCACCAACTAGTTTTCAGTCCCCCCTCCCCACTCAGACCACCAACTAGTTTTCAGTACCCCCTCCCCACTCAGACCACCAACTAGTTTTCAGTTCCCCCTCCCCACTCAGACCACCAACTAGTTTTCAGTTCCCCCTCCCCACTCAGACCACCAACTAGTTTTCAGTCCCCCCTCCCCACTCAGACCACCAACTAGTTTTCAGTCCCCCCTCCCCACTCAGACCACCAACTAGTTTTCAGTCCCCCCTCCCCACTCAGACCACCAACTAGTTTTCAGTCCCCCCTCCCCACTCAGACCACCAACTAGTTTTCAGTTCCCCCTCCCCACTCAGACCACCAACTAGTTTTCAGTCCCCCCTCCCCACTCAGACCACCAACTAGTTTTCAGTTCCCCCTCCCCACTCAGACCACCAACTAGTTTTCAGTTTCCCCTCCCACTCAGACCACCAACTAGTTTTCAGTCCCCCCTCCCCACTCAGACCACCAACTAGTTTTCAGTCCCCCCTCCCCACTCAGACCACCAACTAGTTTTCAGTCCCCCCTCCCCACTCAGACCACCAACTAGTTTTCAGTCCCCCCTCCCCACTCAGACCACCAACTAGTTTTCAGTTCCCCCCTCTCACTCAGACCAATCCCAGAAAGTCCTAGCAAAATTCTTCCTTGTGAAATTGCTCTTGGCTAAGAAGTTATTTTTGTTTATTTTTAACCATTTTAATTCAAAACAAATCACACAGTAAGGAACTTAATTGTTATCCAGAAATGATGATATTGAGATAAAAACAGCCGCGTTGGACCTTTCAGGGAGGTATGTAAATGCTGCTGGTGTTACGAAGCCATTGATCTTGGGAAACATGTTAGGACACTTACTGACATGCATCCCAAATTGCACCTTATTCCCTGTATATAGTCCAATAATGTTGGGCTCTGGTCAAAAGTAGTGCACTATGTAAGGGAATATGGTGCTATTTAGGACAGCATGAGTCACTAAATTCAATGCCATGCCCAGCCTGGGCCACTGGCTCTCTGTCGCAACACAAAACAACATAACCTCGGGGATGAATCTGATCTGACAAAGTCAGTCTATGGACCCCAGCAATCATATGGTATCTCATAGAGGGAGGCTATGGCTTTAGAGAAATATATGGTGACATATTCAGTCAGTTTATGTCAAACATACCTGCTGGATACGTACAGCAGAATGGACATCTGTTTTACATACAGGCCTTTTTCCTCGTCCTTGTTCTTGCTTTCCTGGGGAAGCGTGGATAACCCCAGAATCAGCTACTAATGGCCCGCTTCTGAACTAGTAACACACACACACCTTTCATAAAAACCACCAGGATTATACATTGCATTAATTTTGCGCTCCAGCCCTGGTGTGAACGCGGGCAGCAGTCAGCCAGGCACCACAGGGTTGAAAGGAGACACATTCAGAGAGACTAGGTGGACATATCCTTCTGAACTAGCAGTAACACATATCCCCCTCCTGGGCACTCATTACCCAGGCAGCAGCACCCCTAGGCTAGAGAGAGGGGGAAAGGAGGGAGTGAGGGAGAGTGAAGAGGGGAAGAGGAGGAGAGAGAGGGAAAGATAGGGAGAGGGGAGGAGGAGGAGAGAGAGGGAAATGAGGGAGTGAGGGAGAGTGAAGAGGGGAAGAGGAGGAGAGAGAGGGAGAGATAGGGAGAGGGGAGGAGGAGAGAGAGAGGGAAAGATAGGGAGAGAGGAGGAGGAGAGAGAGGGAGAGATAGGGAGAGGGGAGGAGGAGGAGAGAGAGGGAAAGGAGGGAGGAGAGGGGGAGAATGAGAAAAGGAAAGGAGGGGAGAGAGGGGGAGAATGAGAGAAGGGAAGGAGGGGAGAGAGGGGGAGAATGAGAGAAGGAAAGGAGGGGTGAGAGGGGGAGAATGAGAGAAGGAAAGGAGGGGAGAGAGGGGGAGAATGAGAGAAGGAAAGGAGGGGAGAGAGGGGGAGAATGAGAAAGGGAAAGGAGGGGAGAGAGGGGGAGAATGAGAGAAGGAATGGAGGGGAGAATGAGAGGGGGAGAATGAGAGAAGGAAAGGAGAGGAGAGAGGGGGAGAATGAGAGAAGGAAAGGAGGGGAGAGAGGGGGAGAATGAGAGAAGGAATGGAGGGGAGAATGAGAGGGGGAGAATGAGAGAAGGAAAGGAGAGGAGAGAGGGGGAGAATGAGAGAAGGAAAGGAGAGGAGAGAGGGGGAGAATGAGAGAAGGAAAGGAGGGGAGAGAGGGGGAGAATGAGAGAAGGAAAGGAGGGGAGAGAGGGGGAGAATGAGAAAAGGAAAGGAGGGGTGAGAGGGGGAGAATGAGAGAAGGAATGGAGGGGAGAATGAAAGGGGGAGAATGAGAGAAGGAAAGGAGAGGAGAGAGGGGGAGAATGAGAGAAGGAAAGGAGGGGAGAGAGGGGGAGAATGAGAGAAGGAATGGAGGGGAGAATGAGAGGGGGAGAATGAGAGAAGGAAAGGAGAGGAGAGAGGGGGAGAATTAGAGAAGGAAAGGAGAGGAGAGAGGGGGAGAATGAGAGAAGGAAAGGAGGGGAGAGAGGGGGAGAATGAGAGAAGGAAAGGAGGGGAGAGAGGGGGAGAATGAGAAAAGGAAAGGAGGGGAGAGAGGGGGAGAATGAGAGAAGGAATGGAGAGGAGAATGAGAGGGGGAGAATGAGAGAAGGAAAGGAGAGGAGAGAGGGGGGGAATGAGAGAAGGAAAGGAGGGGAGAGAGGGGGAGAATGAGAGAAGGAATGGAGGGGAGAATGAGAGGGGGAGAATGAGAGAAGGAAAGGAGGGGAGAGAGGGGGAGAATGAGAAAAGGAAAGGAGGGGAGAGAGGGGGAGAATGAGAGAAGGAAAGGAGGGGAGAGAGGGGGAGAATGAGAGAAGGAAAGGAGGGGAGAGAGGGGGAGAATGAGAGAAGGAAAGGAGGGGAGAGAGGGGGAGAATGAGAGAAGGAAAGGAGGGGAGAGAGGGGGAGAATGAGAGCAAGACAACAGAAACAGCCTGGAGGAGGAACATGAGAAAAATGTGAGTTCCATGATCCTGCAGACTAGCTGAAACACAATTCACTAGCTGGTGTGTGTGTGTGTGTGTGTGTGTGTGTGTGTGTGTGTGTGTGTGTGGGAGGGAGGGAGGGAAGGGAAGGGAAGGGAGGGAAGGTGATGGTATGTTCCCTATGCCGGAGGGCTGCAGAGCGGCTCAATGCTGATCTAACCAGAGACTATAACGGCTCCTTTAATCTGTGCCTCCAGCCACAACACAGGGAGGCAGCAGCGGTGCACAGGGTCACCCCCCTCTACCTGCAGGGGCCAACTGAGCATGCAGGCTGGCAGGAGCTCTATAAAGTGGCACACTGCTATAACAAGACTCAGTAAGACATGTTCCCCATAGAGCTGGACACCCACACACCTCTGACCCTTCACCTCTGACCATATAAGACACACCGGAGTTCGGTGAAAAGAGAAATCCAACCTAGTACTGACAGTAACATAGAGACAGCCTGTAGACAACCTAGTCCTGACAGTAACATAGAGACAGCCTGTAGACAACCTAGTCCTGACAGTAACATAGAGAAAGCCTGTAGACAACATAGTCCTGACAGTAACATAGAGACAGCCTGTAGACAACCTAGTCCTGACAGTAACATAGAGACAGCCTGTAGACAACCTAGTCCTGACAGTAACATAGAGACAGCCTGTAGACAACCTAGTCCTGACAGTAACATAGAGACAGCCTGTAGACAACCTAGTCCTGACAGTAACATAGAGACAGCCTGTAGACAATCTAGTCCTGACAGTAACATAGAGACAGCCTGTAGACAACCTAGTACTGACAGTAACATAGAGACAGCCTGTAGACAACCTAGTCCTGACAGTAACATAGAGACAGCCTGTAGACAACTTAGTACTGACAGTAACATAGAGACAGCCTGTAGACAACCTAGTACTGACAGTAACATAGAGACAGCCTGTAGACAACCTAGTACTGACAGTAACATAGAGACGGCCTGTAGACAACCTAGTCCTGACAGTAACATAGAGACAGCCTGTAGACAACCTAGTCCTGACAGTAACATAGAGACAGCCTGTAGACAACCTAGTCCTGACAGTAACATAGAGACAGCCTGTAGACAACCTAGTCCTGACAGTAACATAGAGACAGCCTGTAGACAACCTAGTCCTGACAGTAACATAGAGACAGCCTGTAGACAACCTAGACCTGACAGTAACATAGAGACAGCCTGTAGACAACCTAGTCCTGACAGTAACATAGAGACAGCCTGTAGAAAACCTAGTCCTGACAGTAACATAGAGACAGCCTGTAGACAACCTAGTACTGACAGTAACATAGAGACAGCCCGTAGACAACCTAGTCCTGACAGTAACATAGAGACAGCCTGTAGACAACCTAGTCCTGACAGTAACATAGAGACAGCCCGTAGACAACCTAGTCCTGACAGTAACATAGAGACAGCCTGTAGACAACCTAGTCCTGACAGTAACATAGAGACAGCCTGTAGACAACCTAGTCCTGACAGTAACATAGAGACAGCCTGTAGACAACCTAGTCCTGACAGTAACATAGAGACAGCCTGTAGACAACCTAGTACTGACAGTAACATAGAGACAGCCTGTAGAGAGCCTAGTCCTGACAGTAACATAGAGACAGCCTGTAGACAACCTAGACCTGACAGTAACATAGAGACAGCCTGTAGACAACCTAGTCCTGACAGTAACATAGAGACAGCCTGTAGACAACCTAGTCCTGACAGTAACATAGAGACAGCCTGTAGACAACCTAGTACTGACAGTAACATAGAGACAGCCTGTAGACAACCTAGTCCTGACAGTAACATAGAGACAGCCTGTAGACAACCTAGTCCTGACAGTAACATAGAGACAGCCCGTAGACAACCTAGTCCTGACAGTAACATAGAGACAGCCTGTAGACAACCTAGTCCTGACAGTAACATAGAGACAGCCTGTAGACAACCTAGTCCTGACAGTAACATAGAGACAGCCTGTAGACAACCTAGTCCTGACAGTAACATAGAGACAGCCTGTAGACAACCTAGTACTGACAGTAACATAGAGACAGCCTGTAGAGAGCCTAGTCCTGACAGTAACATAGAGACAGCCTGTAGACAACCTAGTACTGACAGTAACATAAAGACAGCCTGTAGACAACCTAGTACTGACAGTAACATAGAGACAGCCTGTAGAAAACCTAGTCCTGACAGTAACATAGAGACAGCCTGTAGACAACCTAGTACTGACAGTAACATAGAGACAGCCCGTAGACAACCTAGTCCTGACAGTAACATAGAGACAGCCTGTAGACAACCTAGTCCTGACAGTAACATAGAGACAGCCCGTAGACAACCTAGTCCTGACAGTAACATAGAGACAGCCTGTAGACAACCTAGTCCTGACAGTAACATAGAGACAGCCTGTAGACAACCTAGTCCTGACAGTAACATAGAGACAGCCTGTAGACAACCTAGTACTGACAGTAACATAGAGACAGCCTGTAGACAACCTAGTACTGACAGTAACATAGAGACAGCCTGTAGAGAGCCTAGTCCTGACAGTAACATAGAGACAGCCTGTAGACAACCTAGTACTGACAGTAACATAAAGACAGCCTGTAGACAACCTAGTACTGACAGTAACATAGAGACAGCCTGTAGACAACCTAGTCCTGACAGTAACATAGAGACAGCCTGTAGACAACCTAGTACTGACAGTAACATAGAGACAGCCTGTAGACAACCTAGTCCTGACAGTAACATAGAGACAGCCTGTAGACAACCTAGTACTGACAGTAACATAGAGACAGCCTGTAGACAACCTAGTACTGACAGTAACATAGAGACAGCCTGTAGACAACCTAGTCCTGACAGTAACATAGAGACAGCCTGTAGACAACCTAGTCCTGACAGTAACATAGAGACAGCCTGTAGACAACCTAGTACTGACAGTAACATAGAGACAGCCTGTAGACAACCTAGTACTGACAGTAACATAGAGACAGCCTGTAGACAACCTAGTCCTGACAGTAACATAGAGACAGCCTGTAGACAACCTAGTACTGACAGTAACATAGAGACAGCCTGTAGACAACCTAGTCCTGACAGTAACATAGAGACAGCCTGTAGACAACCTAGTACTGACAGTAACATAGAGACAGCCTGTAGACAACCTAGTCCTGACAGTAACATAGAGACAGCCTGTAGACAACCTAGTCCTGACAGTAACATAGAGACAGCCTGTAGACAACAACCTAGTCCTGACAGTAACATAGAGACAGCCTGTAGACAACCTAGTCCTGACAGTAACATAGAGACAGCCTGTAGACAACCTAGTCCTGACAGTAACATAGAGACAGCCTGTAGACAACCTAGTCCTGACAGTAACATAGAGACAGCCTGTAGACAACCTAGTCCTGACAGTAACATAGAGACAGCCTGTAGACAACCTAGTACTGACAGTAACATAGACAGCCTGTAGACAACCTAGTACTAACATAGAGACAGCCTGTAGACAACCTAGTCCTGACAGTAACATAGAGACAGCCTGTAGACAACCTAGTACTGACAGTAACATAGAGACAGCCTGTAGACAACCTAGTACTGACAGTAACATAGAGACAGCCTGTAGACAACCTAGTCCTGACAGTAACATAGAGACAGCCTGTAGACAACCTAGTACTGACAGTAACATAGAGACAGCCTGTAGACAACCTAGTCCTGACAGTAACATAGAGACAGCCTGTAGACAACCTAGTCCTGACAGTAACATAGAGACAGCCTGTAGACAACCTAGTCCTGACAGTAACATAGAGACAGCCTGTAGACAACCTAGTCCTGACAGTAACATAGAGACAGCCTGTAGACAACCTAGTCCTGACAGTAACATAGAGACAGCCTGTAGACAACCTAGTACTGACAGTAACATAGAGACAGCCTGTAGACAACCTAGTCCTGACAGTAACATAGAGACAGCCTGTAGACAACCTAGTCCTGACAGTAACATAGAGACAGCCTGTAGACAACCTAGTCCTGACAGTAACATAGAGACAGCCTGTAGACAACCTAGTCCTGACAGTAACATAGAGACAGCCTGTAGACAACCTAGTACTGACAGTAACATAGAGACAGCCTGTAGACAACCTAGTCCTGACAGTAACATAGAGACAGCCTGTAGACAACCTAGTCCTGACAGTAACATAGAGACAGCCTGTAGACAACCTAGTCCTGACAGTAACATAGAGACAGCCTGTAGACAACCTAGTACTGACAGTAACATAGAGACAGCCTGTAGACAACCTAGTCCTGACAGTAACATAGAGACAGCCTGTAGACAAGCTAGTCCTGACAGTAACATAGAGACAGCCTGTAGACAACCTAGTACTGACAGTAACATAGAGACAGCCTGTAGACAACCTAGTCCTGACAGTAACATAGAGACAGCCTGTAGACAACCTAGTCCTGACAGTAACATAGAGACAGCCTGTAGACAACCTAGTACTGACAGTAACATAGAGACAGCCTGTAGACAACCTAGTCCTGACAGTAACATAGAGACAGCCTGTAGACAACCTAGTCCTGACAGTAACATAGAGACAGCCTGTAGACAAGCTAGTCCTGACAGTAACATAGAGACAGCCTGTAGACAACCTAGTACTGACAGTAACATAGAGACAGCCTGTAGACAACCTAGTCCTGACAGTAACATAGAGACAGCCTGTAGACAACCTAGTCCTGACAGTAACATAGAGACAGCCTGTAGACAACCTAGTCCTGACAGTAACATAGAGACAGCCTGTAGACAACCTAGTACTGACAGTAACATAGAGACAGCCTGTAGACAACCTAGTCCTGACAGTAACATAGAGACAGCCTGTAGACAACCTAGTCCTGACAGTAACATAGAGACAGCCTGTAGACAACCTAGTACTGACAGTAACATAGAGACAGCCTGTAGACAACCTAGTCCTGACAGTAACATAGAGACAGCCTGTAGACAACCTAGTCCTGACAGTAACATAGAGACAGCCTGTAGACAACCTAGTCCTGACAGTAACATAGAGACAGCCTGTAGACAACCTAGTACTGACAGTAACATAGAGACAGCCTGTAGACAACCTAGTCCTGACAGTAACATAGAGACAGCCTGTAGACAACCTAGTCCTGACAGTAACATAGAGACAGCCTGTAGACAACCTAGTACTGACAGTAACATAGAGACAGCCTGTAGACAACCTAGTCCTGACAGTAACATAGAGACAGCCTGTAGACAACCTAGTACTGACAGTAACATAGAGACAGCCTGTAGACAACCTAGTACTGACAGTAACATAGAGACAGCCTGTAGACAACCTAGTCCTGACAGTAACATAGAGACAGCCTGTAGACAACCTAGTCCTGACAGTAACATAGAGACAGCCTGTAGACAACCTAGTCCTGACAGTAACATAGAGACAGCCTGTAGACAACCTAGTCCTGACAGTAACATAGAGACAGCCTGTAGACAACCTAGTCCTGACAGTAACATAGAGACAGCCTGTAGACAACCTAGTACTGACAGTAACATAGAGACAGCCTGTAGACAACCTAGTACTGACAGTAACATAGAGACAGCCTGTAGACAACCTAGTCCTGACAGTAACATAGAGACAGCCTGTAGACAACCTAGTCCTGACAGTAACATAGAGACAGCCTGTGACAGACAACCTAGTCCTGACAGTAACATAGAGACAGCCTGTAGACAACCTAGTCCTGACAGTAACATAGAGACAGCCTGTAGACAACCTAGTACTGACAGTAACATAGAGACAGCCTGTAGACAACCTAGTACTGACAGTAACATAGAGACAGCCTGTAGACAACCTAGTCCTGACAGTAACATAGAGACAGCCTGTAGACAACCTAGTCCTGACAGTAACATAGAGACAGCCTGTAGACAACCTAGTCCTGACAGTAACATAGAGACAGCCTGTAGACAACCTAGTACTGACAGTAACATAGAGACAGCCTGTAGACAACCTAGTCCTGACAGTAACATAGAGACAGCCTGTAGACAACCTAGTCCTGACAGTAACATAGAGACAGCCTGTAGACAACCTAGTACTGACAGTAACATAGAGACAGCCTGTAGACAACCTAGTACTGACAGTAACATAGAGACAGCCTGTAGACAACCTAGTCCTGACAGTAACATAGAGACAGCCTGTAGACAACCTAGTCCTGACAGTAACATAGAGACAGCCTGTAGACAACCTAGTCCTGACAGTAACATAGAGACAGCCTGTAGACAACCTAGTACTGACAGTAACATAGAGACAGCCTGTAGACAACCTAGTACTGACAGTAACATAGAGACAGCCTGTAGACAACCTAGTCCTGACAGTAACATAGAGAGCCTGTAGCCTGTCCTGACAGTAACATAGAGACAGCCTGTAGACAACCTAGTCCTGACAGTAACATAGAGACAGCCTGTAGACAACCTAGTACTGACAGTAACATAGAGACAGCCTGTAGACAACCTAGTCCTGACAGTAACATAGAGACAGCCTGTAGACAACCTAGTCCTGACAGTAACATAGAGACAGCCTGTAGACAACCTAGTCCTGACAGTAACATAGAGACAGCCTGTAGACAACCTAGTCCTGACAGTAACATAGAGACAGCCTGTAGACAACCTAGTCCTGACAGTAACATAGAGACAGCCTGTAGACAACCTAGTCCTGACAGTAACATAGAGACAGCCTGTAGACAACCTAGTCCTGACAGTAACATAGAGACAGCCTGTAGACAACCTAGTCCTGACAGTAACATAGAGACAGCCTGTAGACAACCTAGTCCTGACAGTAACATAGAGACAGCCTGTAGACAACCTAGTCCTGACAGTAACATAGAGACAGCCTGTAGACAACCTACCTGACAGTAACATAGAGACAGCCCTGACAGACAGTAACATAGAGACAGCCTGTAGACAACCTAGTCCTGACAGTAACATAGAGACAGCCTGTAGACAACCTAGTCCTGACAGTAACATAGAGACAGCCTGTAGACAACCTAGTCCTGACAGTAACATAGAGACAGCCTGTAGACAACCTAGTCCTGACAGTAACATAGAGACAGCCTGTAGACAACCTAGTACTGACAGTAACATAGAGACAGCCTGTAGACAACCTAGTCCTGACAGTAACATAGAGACAGCCTGTAGACAACCTAGTCCTGACAGTAACATAGAGACAGCCTGTAGACAACCTAGTCCTGACAGTAACATAGAGACAGCCTGTAGACAACCTAGTCCTGACAGTAACATAGAGACAGCCTGTAGACAACCTAGTCCTGACAGTAACATAGAGACAGCCTGTAGACAACCTAGTCCTGACAGTAACATAGAGACAGCCTGTAGACAACCTAGTCCTGACAGTAACATAGAGACAGCCTGTAGACAACCTAGTCCTGACAGTAACATAGAGACAGCCTGTAGACAACCTAGTACTGACAGTAACATAGAGACAGCATGTAGACAACCTAGTCCTGACAGTAACATAGAGACAGCCTGTAGACAACCTAGTCCTGACAGTAACATAGAGACAGCCTGTAGACAACCTAGTCCAGACAGTAACATAGAGATAGCCTGTAGACAACCTAGTACTGACAGTAACATAGAGACAGCCTGTAGACAACCTAGTCCTGACAGTAACATAGAGACAGCCTGTAGACAACCTAGTACTGACAGTAACATAGAGACAGCCTGTAGAAAACCTAGTACTGACAGTAACATAGAGACAGCCTGTAGACAACCTAGTCCTGACAGTAACATAGAGACAGCCTGTAGACAACCTAGTCCTGACAGTAACATAGAGACAGCATGTAGACAACCTAGTCCTGACAGTAACATAGAGACAGCCTGTAGACAACATAGTCCTGACTGTAACATAGAGACAGCCTGTAGACAACCTAGTCCTGACAGTAACATATAGACAGCCTGTAGACAACCTAGTACTGACAGTAACATAGAGACAGCCTGTAGACAACCTAGTACTGACAGTAACATAGAGACAGCCTGTAGACAACCTAGTCCTGACAGTAACATAGAGACAGCCTGTAGACAACCTAGTCCTGACAGTAACATAGAGACAGCCTGTAGACAACCTAGTCCTGACAGTAACATAGAGACAGCCTGTAGACAACCTAGTCCTGACAGTAACATAGAGACAGCCTGTAGACAACCTAGTACTGACAGTAACATAGAGACAGCCTGTAGACAACCTAGTACTGACAGTAACATAGAGACAGCCTGTAGACAACCTAGTACTGACAGTAACATAGAGACAGCCTGTAGACAACCTAGTACTGACAGTAACATAGAGACAGCCTGTAGACAACCTAGTCCTGACAGTAACATAGAGACAGCCTGTAGACAACCTAGTACTGACAGTAACATAGAGACAGCCTGTAGACAACCTAGTCCTGACAGTAACATAGAGACAGCCTGTAGACAACATAGTCCTGACAGTAACATAGAGACAGCCTGTAGACAACCTAGTACTGACAGTAACATAGAGACAGCCTGTAGACAACCTAGTCCTGACAGTAACATAGAGACAGCCTGTAGACAACCTAGTCCTGACAGTAACATAGAGACAGCCTGTAGACAACCTAGTCCTGACAGTAACATAGAGACAGCCTGTAGACAACATAGTCCTGACAGTAACATAGAGACAGCCTGTAGACAACCTAGTCCTGACAGTAACATAGAGACAGCCTGTAGACAACCTAGTACTGACAGTAACATAGAGACAGCCTGTAGACAACCTAGTACTGACAGTAACATAGAGACAGCCTGTAGACAACCTAGTACTGACAGTAACATAGAGACAGCCTGTAGACAACCTAGTACTGACAGTAACATAGAGACAGCCTGTAGACAACCTAGTACTGACAGTAACATAGAGACAGCCTGTAGACAACCTAGTACTGACAGTAACATAGAGATAGCCTGTAGACAACCTAGTACTGACAGTAACATAGAGACAGCCTGTAGACAACCTAGTACTGACAGTAACATAGAGACAGCCTGTAGACAACCTAGTCCTGACAGTAACATAGAGACAGCCTGTAGACAACCTAGTCCTGACAGTAACATAGAGACAGCCGGTAGACAACATAGTCCTGACAGTAACATAGAGACAGCCTGTAGACAACCTAGTCCTGACAGTAACATAGAGACAGCCTGTAGACAACCTAGTCCTGACAGTAACATAGAGACAGCCTGTAGACAACCTAGTACTGACAGTAACATAGAGACAGCCTGTAGACAACCTAGTCCTGACAGTAACATAGAGACAGCCTGTAGACAACCTAGTCCTGACAGTAACATAGAGACAGCCTGTAGACAACCTAGTACTGACAGTAACATAGAGACAGCCTGTAGACAACCTAGTACTGACAGTAACATAGAGACAGCATGTAGACAACCTAGTCCTGACAGTAACATAGAGACAGCCTGTAGACAACCTAGTCCTGACAGTAACATAGAGACAGCCTGTAGACAACCTAGTCCTGACAGTAACATAGAGACAGCCTGTAGACAACCTAGTACTGACAGTAACATAGAGACAGCCTGTAGACAACCTAGTCCTGACAGTAACATAGAGACAGCCTGTAGACAACCTAGTCCTGACAGTAACATAGAGACAGCCTGTAGACAACCTAGTCCTGACAGTAACATAGAGACAGCCTGTAGACAACCTAGTCCTGACAGTAACATAGAGACAGCCTGTAGACAACCTAGTCCTGACAGTAACATAGAGACAGCCTGTAGACAACCTAGTCCTGACAGTAACATAGAGACAGCCTGTAGACAACCTAGTCCTGACAGTAACATAGAGACAGCCTGTAGACAACCTAGTACTGACAGTAACATAGAGACAGCCTGTAGACAACCTAGTCCTGACAGTAACATAGAGACAGCCTGTAGACAACCTAGTCCTGACAGTAACATAGAGACAGCCTGTAGACAACCTAGTACTGACAGTAACATAGAGACAGCCTGTAGACAACCTAGTCCTGACAGTAACATAGAGACAGCCTGTAGACAACCTAGTACTGACAGTAACATAGAGACAGCCTGTAGACAACCTAGTCCTGACAGTAACATAGAGACAGCCTGTAGACAACATAGTCCTGACAGTAACATAGAGACAGCCTGTAGACAACCTAGTACTGACAGTAACATAGAGACAGCCTGTAGACAACCTAGTCCTGACAGTAACATAGAGACAGCCTGTAGACAACCTAGTCCTGACAGTAACATAGAGACAGCCTGTAGACAACCTAGTCCTGACAGTAACATAGAGACAGCCTGTAGACAACATAGTCCTGACAGTAACATAGAGACAGCCTGTAGACAACCTAGTCCTGACAGTAACATAGAGACAGCCTGTAGACAACCTAGTACTGACAGTAACATAGAGACAGCCTGTAGACAACCTAGTACTGACAGTAACATAGAGACAGCCTGTAGACAACCTAGTACTGACAGTAACATAGAGACAGCCTGTAGACAACCTAGTACTGACAGTAACATAGAGACAGCCTGTAGACAACCTAGTACTGACAGTAACATAGAGACAGCCTGTAGACAACCTAGTACTGACAGTAACATAGAGACAGCCTGTAGACAACCTAGTCCTGACAGTAACATAGAGACAGCCTGTAGACAACCTAGTACTGACAGTAACATAGAGACAGCCTGTAGACAACATAGTCCTGACAGTAACATAGAGACAGCCTGTAGACAACCTAGTACTGACAGTAACATAGAGACAGCCTGTAGACAACCTAGTCCTGACAGTAACATAGAGACAGCCTGTAGACAACCTAGTCCTGACAGTAACATAGAGACAGCCTGTAGACAACCTAGTACTGACAGTAACATAGAGACAGCCTGTAGACAACATAGTCCTGACAGTAACATAGAGACAGCCTGTAGACAACCTAGTACTGACAGTAACATAGAGACTGCCTGTAGACAACCTAGTCCTGACAGTAACATAGAGACAGCCTGTAGACAACCTAGTCCTGACAGTAACATAGAGACAGCCTGTAGACAACCTAGTCCTGACAGTAACATAGAGACAGCCTGTAGACAACCTAGTCCTGACAGTAACATAGAGACAGCCTGTAGACAACCTAGTACTGACAGTAACATAGAGACAGCCTGTAGACAACCTAGTCCTGACAGTAACATAGAGACAGCCTGTAGACAACCTAGTCCTGACAGTAACATAGAGAGAGCCTGTAGACAACCTAGTCCTGACAGTAACATAGAGACAGCCTGTAGACAACCTAGTCCTGACAGTAACATAGAGACAGCCTGTAGACAACCTAGTACTGACAGTAACATAGAGACAGCCTGTAGACAACCTAGTCCTGACAGTAACTAGTCCTGACAGTCCTCCATCCCTCCATCCCTCTGTCTCTCCTTCCCTCCATCCCTCCATCCCTCTGTCTCTCCTTCCCTCCATCCCTCCATCCCTCTGTCTCTCCATCCCTCCATCTCTCCATCCCTCCATCCCTCCTTCCCTCCATCCCTCCTTCCCTCCTTGAGTGATGGAGACCTGTGAAGTGACACTTAGAGAGGAAGGCCGCGTAGAGTTAGCAGAGGACTGGTGTTAGGAGCCAGAGGACTGGTGTTAGGAGCCAGAGGACTGGTGTTAGGAGCCAGAGGACTGGTGTTAGGAGCCAGAGGACTGGTGTTAGGAGCCAGAGGACTGGTGTTAGGAGCCAGAGGACTGGTGTTAGGAGCCAGAGGACTGGTGTGAGGAGCCAGAGGACTTGGAGGAATCCCAGGGTGACTGGGTCCCTTGGTGCGTGGATCCCAGGGTGACTGCATCCCAGGGTGACTGGATCCTAGGGTGACTGGATCCTAGGGTGACTGGATCCCAGGGTGACTGGATCCTAGGGTGACTGGATCCCAGGGTGACTGGATCCTAGGGTGACTGGATCCCAGGGTGACTGGATCCTAGGGTGACTGGATCCCAGGGTGACTGGATCCTAGGGTGACTGGGTGTATGGATACAACACCTATTGTGTATTCTAAACACGTGAGTCATTTAGCAGACACTCTTATCCAGAGAGACTTACACACTAACACAAGTACATATATGTACACATATCTTAACACACACACGAGCACACACACACCCACACACATACACACAGACACACACACACCCACACACACTGGTATAATATTCTTCCCCTCCATCACGTATAACCACAGTCTGCCCAATTGCCCATCCTCCCTGCCAGACCACTACCACGGCCATAATCCCAGTCGTCAGCCTGACTAACAAACTAACAAACAGCCCAAATGGGCGATCCATTCCCATCAGCGCACAACCAGGACTGATGTTAATCAAGCACATCATTTTCCTGAAAGGACAATGCTCTGGGGTCTCAGACTGCAGGAAGCTGACATCTATGAATCATCTAGTTTTATTTATGTGTTTATCAAACCCAACTCCCTCCCTCCGTCCGTCCGTCCGTCCGTCTGTCTGTCTGTCTGTCTGTCTGTCTGTGTGCATGTGTGAGTATTGTGTGCTCCTATCTCCAGTCTCTTGCAGCAGCACCTCCAACTCCTCCACAGTGCCACAGTGCCACCTGGTGGTTCAGGAGAAGAAATGCGGTGCTGCAGGCGGGGTGTTGGAGGTTCTGATGCAGGGCAGATGACAGATGTGACTGACTGACTCTTATACCATTTGAAGCTTGGCCATTCATGTCACAGTTGTCTGTCTGTGTCATCTCTTTGTCTGCTCGGCTAGGACGTCAGCAGAATGCAAACCTGGGGAATATCTGAACTTTTAGCGAAAGGAGAGCTTCATCGAGTGGAAAGTGTGTGTGTGTGTGTGTGTGTGTGTGTGTGTGTGTGTGTGTGTGTGTGTGTGCGTGTGCGCGTGCGCGTGTGTGCGCATGTTTCTATCTACATGTCTGTGTGTTGGTTTGCATGATGTGTGAATCCCAGTGCATGTTACTGTACAGTCACCCTACAACTATTATTATTATAATTATTATTATTATTCTGATTATATCCCTCAAAGCCACCCTCATTTATTACAGCAAGTCTCTGCTGCCTTTGTAAAAGGAGCAAACATAGTTCTCACCAGTTTAGCAGCATCAGTGCTAATGCATGATATTTTTCATCCGGGCCTGGCTGGCTGGCTGGTGGCGTCTGGGGCTTAAAAGCGTTCTGTAATTACTACTGCCGATAAATCCTGCTAATGAAAAAGACAGAGAGACGAAGCTCATGGGAGAGCTAGCTAGCACAATGTAACACAGAGCAGAACAGCATCTATCTGGCTTGGTGGAAGAGAGGGAGGGAAGAATGAAGAGAGGGATGGAGGGGGACGGAGAGAGAGAGGGTGGAAGAGCGCAGAAAGAGAGAGCAGAAAGAAAGAGAGAGGGAGAGAGGACGAGCTAGAGAGACTGACAGAGGTGGGCAATTATGCATTTAAGATGTCTGTGTACTGTGAGCCTAGAGTTCCACTGTGTACCGAGGCACTGATGTGGGTCAACATTTCTACTAATTAGTGGTGCTCCTGTTATTTGCTCAAGTAATACATCATCAGTATGGCAACATCAGACAGCCAACATAGCAACACACGAAAGCACAGTCTCTCTCTCTGCCTCTCTACCTCAGTCATCCCCAGGTAGCACATAACGTTCTGAGAACCTTATGTTTCCTAGAGCTTGCTGAGATCGTGGTTGTTCTATGGTTATTTAGCATAAAACCTGCCTACAACTTTCTGGGAATGGTGCAGGATAGCTTTGAAACATTCTCAGCACATTTAAAGTAACTTGACAAAAAAAAAAACGCTATTTAATTTGGTATTTAATTACTTAAAAGATCAAACATGGTTACATTTAATTCAAATGTTGAAAATCTTGTAGGACTGTTCGAACGCTGGTTTGACATTGGGAATGTTCTCAAATAGTTCAGAGAATGTTATAAAAACAACATTCTTCTGTGGGAATTTCAGTACTTCAGCACAACGTTTCCTGGTGGTTCTATTTTTAAAAAGCATGTTCTCGCATTGTTCCGAGAACGTTAAGAGACAACACAGTAGGACAGCCCCCCCGAAGTGACTCTTCTCATCAACACTCCACGCAAAATGTTTTTAATGTCTTCTGAGGAATTCAGCCTTCTCTGTGTTGATCTCACCAACCCCCATTGTCACACCACTGAGAAAAAGAGGTTTTGCAGTGATTACATATATAGGTCTCATATCTGTATTGGATGTTAACTTTATATTAATACTATTGGTCAGCAATTCAGATTTTGAATGCAAACAACTCAGATGTCATGAAGGGTCTCAGACGCACTGTATTTGTATCTTATGTCCCTGACCTGCTGTGCTGAGATACCTACACTCTTTCTCTTCCGGACCTGCTGTGCTGATACCTACACTCTTTCTCTTCCTGACCTGCTGTGCTGAGATACCTACACTCTTTCTCTTCCTGACCTGCTGTGCTGAGATACCTACACTCTTTCTCTTCCTGACCTGCTGTGCTGAGATACCTACACTCTTTCTCTTCCTGACCTGCTGTGCTGAGATACCTACACTCTTTCTCTTCCTGACCTGCTGTGCTGAGATACCTACACTCTTTCTCTTCCTGACCTGCTGTGCTGAGTAGAGGTCGACCAATTATGATTTTTCAACGCTGATACCGATTATTGGAGGACCAAAAAAGCCGGTGCCGATTAATCGGACGATTTTTTTTAGTTATTATTTGTAATAATGACAATTACAACAATACTGAATGAACACTTATTTTAACTTAATATAATACATCAATAAAATCAATTTAGCCTCAAGTAAATAATGAAATATGTTGAATTTAGTTTAAATAATGCAAAAACAAAGTGTTGGAGAAGAAGGTAAAAGTGCAATATGTGCCATGTAAGAAAGCTAACCTTTCAGTTCCTTGCTCAGAACATGAGAACATATGAAAGCTGGTGGTTTCTTTTAACACGAGTCTTCGATATTCCCAGATAAGAAGTTTTAGGTTGTAGTTATTATAGGAATTATAGGACTTTAGTATTGCCAGTGTAACAGTATAGCTTCCGTCCCTCTCCTCGCTCCTCCCTGGGCTTGAACCAGGAACACAACGACAACAGCCATCCTCGAAGCAGCGTTACCCATGCAGAGCAAGGGAAACAACCACAGGCTGAGAGCGAGTGACGTTTGAAATGCTATTAGCGCGGGCTAACTAGCTAGCCATTTCACTTCGGTTACACCAGCCTCATCTCGGGAGTTGATAGGCTTGAAGTCATAAACAGCGCAATGCTTGACGCACAACGAAGAGCAGCTGGCAAAACGCACGAAAGTGCTGTTTGAATGAATGTTTACGTGCCTGCTTCTGCCTACCACCGCTCAGTCAGATACTTAGATACTTGTATGCTTGTATGCTCAGTCAGACTCAGTGATTATGATTGATAGATTTTTATAAGATAAGTTTAATGCTAGCAATCAACTTACCTAGGCTTACTGCATTCGCGTAACAGGCTGTCAGTCTCCTTGTGGAGTGCAACGAGAGAGAGGCAGGTCGTTATTGCGTTGGACTAGTTCACTTAACTGTAAGGTTGCAAGATTGAATCCCCCGAGCTGACAAGGTGAAAATCTGTCGTTCTGCCCCTGAACAAGGCAGTTAACCCACCGTTCCTAGGCCGTCATTGAAAATAAGAATGTGTTCTTCACTGACTTGCCTCGTTAAATAAAGATATATAAAATGTAAAAAATATTTATTTTTTAAATCGGCAAATCGGCTCCAAAAAATATCAATTTCCGATAGTTATGAAAACTTGAAATCAGCCCTAATTAATCGGCCATTCCGATTAACCGGTCGACCTCTAGTGCTGAGGTACCTACACTTTTTCTCTCTTTCCTATGAGCTATGGGCCATGGCACAAACCATGGTTTCTTTGTCTCTCTCTTTCTCTCTCTGATCATGCCTAGAATAATGCTTTGTTAATGTCAGCATTGCTTTGTACCTTAAGCTTGATGCCTTGTGTGTGAATCCATTCATTCTACAAAGGGAATTAAATTGATTTAAAATTCCATTCTCAAACATTTCTTCATTGCCTATTACTGTAACTCAGCCAGAGTGTTCTATTATCGTACCTCAACTACATTGTTCTGTTACTGTAACTATAGTGTTCTATTACTGTAACTATAGTGTTCTATTACTGTAACTCAGCCAGAGTGTTTTATTACCGTAACTCAACTATAGTGTTCTATTACTGTAACTATAGTGTTCTATTACTGTAACTATAGTGTTCTATTACTGTAACTATAGTGTTCTATTACTGTAACTATAGTGTTCTATTACTGTAACTATAGTGTTCTATTACTGTAACTCAACTATAGTGTTCTATTACTGTAACTCAACTATAGTGTTCTATTACTGTAACTATAGTGTTCTGTTACTGTAACTATAGTGTTCTATTACTGTAACTATAGTGTTCTATTACTGTAACTATAGTGTTCTGTTACTGTAACTATAGTGTTCTGTTACTGTAACTATAGTGTTCTGTTACTGTAACTATAGTGTTCTATTACTGTAACTATAGTGTTCCATTACTGTAACTATAGTGTTCTGTTACTGTAACTATAGTGTTCTATTACTGTAACTATAGTGTTCTGTTACTGTAACTATAGTGTTCTGTTACTGTAACTATAGTGTTCTATTACTGTAACTCAGCCAGAGTGTTCTATTACCGTAACTCAACTATAGTGTTCTATTACTGTAACTATAGTGTTCTGTTACTGTAACTATAGTGTTCTCTTACTGTAACTATAGTGTTCTGTTACTGTAACTATAGTGTTCTGTTACTGTAACTATAGTGTTCTCTTACTGTAACTATAGTGTTCTGTTACTGTAACTATAGTGTTCTATTACTGTAACTCAGCCAGAGTGTTCTATTACCGTAACTCAACTATAGTGTTCTGTTACTGTAACTATAGTGTTCTATTACTGTAACTATAGTGTTCTATTACTGTAACTATAGTGTTCTATTACTGTAACTATATTGTTCTGTTACTGTAACTATAGTGTTCTATTACTGTAACTATAGTGTTCTATTACTGTAACTATAGTGTTCTATTACTGTAACTCAGCCAGAGTGTTCTATTACCGTAACTCAACTATAGTGTTCTATTACTGTAACTATAGTGTTCTGTTACTGTAACTATAGTGTTCTATTACTGTAACTATAGTGTTCTGTTACTGTAACTATAGTGTTCTATTACTGTAACTATAGTGTTCTGTTACTGTAACTATAGTGTTCTATTACTGTAACTATAGTGTTCTGTTACTGTAACTATAGTGTTCTATTACTGTAACTATAGTGTTCTATTACTGTAACTATAGTGTTCTGTTACTGTAACTATAGTGTTCTATTACTGTAACTATAGTGTTCTATTACTGTAACTATAGTGTTCTGTTACTGTAACTATAGTGTTCTGTTACTGTAACTATAGTGTTCTATTACTGTAACTATAGTGTTCTATTACTGTAACTATAGTGTTCTGTTACTGTAACTATAGTGTTCTGTTACTGTAACTATAGTGTTCTATTACTGTAACTATAGTGTTATATTACTGTAAATCAACCATAGTGTTCTGTAGTTGAGTTACAGTAATATATATAAGATACACGTATCAAATATTCCTGTCCACTACAACGTTCTTCTGTGGGAATTTCAATACTTAAGCAGACTGTTTCTTATAGGTTTCCTCATGGTTGTATTTAAAGTCATGTTCTCAAATTGTTCCGTACTTTAAATAAATGTTTCATAAAAAACACACAAAAAAACTTTTGTAACGTTCAGAGCAAGTTTTAAGAATGTTATTTAAAAACATAGATTCCATTCTCAGAACATTAAGAAAACGTTCCATAAAAACCACAAGAAAATGTTAGTAACATTCAGAGACTGGTCTAAGAATGTTATTTAAAAACCAGTGGAGGCTGCTGAGGGGAGGACGGCTCATAATAATGGCTGGAACGGAGCTAATGGAATGGCATCAAACACATGGAAATCTTTTTCTTTTCTATTGTGTTATTAACTGTACATTGGTTTATTCCAGGCTCTCCAGAGGGTGGTGTGGTCTGCACAACGCATCACTGGGGGCAAACTACCTGCCCCTCAGGACACCTACAACACCCGATGTCACAGGAAGGCCATAAAGATCATCAATGGTATCAACCACCCGTGTCACTGCCTGTTCACTCCGCTATCATCCAGAAGGCGAGGTCAGTACAAACAAAACAAAGCTGGGACCGAGAAATTGAAAAACAGCTTCTATCTCAAGGCCATCAGACTGCTAAACAGCCATCACTAACTCAGAGAGGCTGCTGCCTTCATTGAGACCCAATCACTGGACACTTCAATAAATGGATCACTAGTCACTTTATACAATGGCACTCTAAATAATGGCACTTTTAATCATGTTTACATATCTTACATTACTCATCTCACATGTATAAACTGTATTTACACCATCTATTGCACCTTGCCTATGCCGCTCGGCCATCGCTCATCCATATACTTACATGTACATATTCTCATTTGCCACTTTAGATTTGTGTGTATTAGGTAGTTGTGGGAATTGTTAGATTACTTGTTAGATATTACTGCACTGTAGGAACTAGAAGCACAAGCATTTCTTTACACTCGCATTAACATCTGCTAACCATGTGTGTGACAATTAAAATTTGATTTGATTTGATAATCAAACCACCTATGTTTAGTTTAATAGTGACAACCAGAAGATACCAGAAATGATTTTGTCCAATCAATTTAAGCTACAGTAAGTATGATGTGGCTGTCCATGGTATTGATTTCTGTGTGTGTGTGGTGTGTGTCTGGAAAAAACAGTTTGACTCCCCCTACTTGTAGAGATGGCCAATGCCATCCTCCTCTCTTTCAAGTTGCTTAAACGGTCTATCACTCTGTCATACAGTACACACTTTTAGTTTTTGTTGTTCTAGGCTACCTGGCTAAAATGTTTGCTCACTAGCCTAACTTCCATTCATGGGCAACAATGTGCCAGGCCAGCTAGTTAGCATTAGCCTACAACATCATCATGTTGAACTTCCATCCTTTCAGGCCAGGGGAACAATTTTTTTCGTCAATGACGTTTGGCGTCTGATGTGATTGTTCTGAAGCCAAATCCAAACTGGCTTCCCTTTTTTTGACCTTTCACAGTTAAGCTCACTCAACACTGATTGGCAAATGTTTATACTTTTTTATCAAGGGACGCCTAATGCTCGCTGGCTTCCCTTGCATTCAACTCTATGGGCGGCAACAATGTCATACTCTTTTTGACCAGACAGCATCAGATAGATGGGCTACACATACAGAGACAGAGGGGCGCTGTTTTGCTCGCTTGGATGCTTTCTCCGGTGAGAGAAAGTCAGCCTCTTGCAAATTTAAGGACATTTATGAAATACAGAGAGACTAAAATATCTTTGTGTAATTTTTTTTTGGGGGGGGAAGCCTGTCTTCCCTTGGCATCCATCAATACACGCTACTGGGGAATGTTGAAAAAAACGTTCAGTTTTACCGGTCAGGAAACGTATGGCTTCGTTCCCAGAACCAATAGGAACCAACAAACTTTTCTTTCCAACAACTTCCAAAGAACCAAATGTGCTAGCTGGGTATTCACACACACAAGCACACACACACCAGCATAAGCCCTGCTCAGCCACTCTGTGTGATTCCCTGCTGCTGCATGCTGGGAAGATGGAGGACCTGATGCCGTTGCCAGAGTGACAGCCAAATCCAGCATCGTGTTAAACCAGCACGTCGCAGCCATCAAATTACAGTGGCTCGCTAGCAAAAAATAAGAGACGAGAAGCTGGGGGGCCTGGAGATTTTACAGCTATCACATCTCCAAAAATGTGACTGCCTGGCATTTGATAGGACCAAGTATCTGTGAGGAGAGAGGAGATAGGAGAGAAAGGACAGAGAAGAGAGAGAAAAGAGGAGAGAGACAGAGAGGAGAGAGACAGAGAGGAGAGAGACAGAGAGGCAGACAGAGAGAGAAGACAGACAGACAGACAGACAGACAGACAGACAGACAGTCAGACAGACGGACGGATGGACGGACGGACAGACAGACGGACAGTTAAACAGACAGAGGAACGACAGGTGAGAGGAGGAAGAGGAGATTAAGGCAGACAGCTGGAGGCAGCCCCATCCTAGCAGTCCTCCCCCAGAGTAGAGCAGAGCTCCCAACATAGAGCCCATCTAACAGAGCATCATTAGACACAGCAGGCCAGTAAACAGCCAGCATCAACCAGGATTTGGATTATGAGAGGCCAACACACAAAACTGAACACACAGAGGTCGGTCTGAAAAGACCAGGCCAGGTAGTGTTCTAGCTGGGTGGTGTTCCAGCTGGGTAGTGTTCTAGCTGGGTAGTGTCCTAGCTGGGTAGTGTTCTAGCTGGGTAAAGTTCTAGCTGGGTAGTGTTCTAGCTGGGTGGTGTTCCAGCTGGGTAGTGTTCTAGCTGGGTAGTGTTCTAGCTGGGTAGTGTTCTAGCTGGGTAGTGTCCTAGCTGGGTAGTGTCCTAGCTGGGTAGTGTCCTAGCTGGGTAGTCCTACTGGGTAGTGTTCCAGCTGGTTAGTGTCCTAGCTGGGTAGCGTCCTAGCTGGGTAGCGTCCTGGCTGGGTATGGTCCTAGCTGGGTAGCATCCTAGCTGAGTAGCGTCCTAGCTGGGTAGCGTCCTAGCTGGGTAGCATCCTAGCTGAGTAGCGTTCTAGCTGGGTAGTGTCCTAGCTGGGTAGTGTCCTAGCTGGGTAGTCCTACTGGGTAGTGTTCCAGCTGGTTAGTGTCCTAGCTGGGTAGTGTCCTAGCTGGGTAGCGTCCTAGCTGGGTAGCGTCCTGGCTGGGTATGGTCCTAGCTGGGTAGCATCCTAGCTGAGTAGCGTCCTAGCTGGGTAATATGCTAGTGCATAAAATAACAGCGCTCCATTATAGATATGAATGACCTGTAAATTATAAGACTGTAACAACTTATCTGGTAGTACTTGGATCAAAATAAAAAAAAATCAAATATGATGTTGTCATCCGTGGGCTTTTCCCTCTAATGAAATACTAAATAACTACTACAACTTACAAATAAGATTCACAAACAATAACAAATAGTAAAAACAGCATTCATTAAAATCAATCTTCACCCAACAGTCCCCAATCTTCACCCAACAGTCCCCAATCTTCACCCAACAGTCCCCAATCTTCACCCAACAGTCCCCAATCTTCACCCAACAGTCCCCAATCTTCACCCAACAGTCCCCAAGCTTAACCCAACATGACCAGAGGTTGGGTAGAAATCCGCTACAGATAATGCATTATTTAATCGCTCCAGCGCTTACACACACACACACACACGACTTGCAACGCCTGCGCCTGAGGTAGAACTGTAGGAGTAGCCAAAGATAATCTCATTAGCTTGGTGTTGCTAGTGGAAGACCACACACACACCCCCCCCCCCCCCCCCCCCCCTCCTAACACACACACACACACACACACACTCACCACCTCATTACAGGACCCCGCAGGACTGGCGAAATTGCAAGAGTAACAAGGTCTGACCAACGTCAACCCCCCCCCCCCCCCTCCCCCCCTCCCCCCACACACACACAGGATAATCTGACCGAAGCACTGACCCGTTACCCTGCCTGCACCGGTCATTCCGATTGGTCTCTGGCCTCATCCACTTCCCTCCTTTCCTCCCTCCTTCCTTCCCTCCCTCTCTCCTTTCCTCCCTCCTTCCCCCCCTCCTTCCCTCCTTTCCTCCCTCTTTTCTTCTATCCTTTCCTCCCTCACTCCTTTCCTCCTTCCCTCCTTCCCTCCCTCCTTTCCTCCCTCCCTCCCTCCTGGTATTATTGTGGGTGGTTGTTTTGAGATCTACAGCAGTCCTCTGTTCTCTCTGTGCTGCTTTAAATACACGAGTACACATACAGACACAAATAAGTCAGCCTGTCTGTCAGTCCAGTCTAGCTTAAACAATGTTGAGACCACAAATACTATTTTTAAAGGTCATGTTGTAATGTAGCCTGTAGGTTTCCCCCAGGGAACACAATCCTTTTAATCAAATCATTATGATGCAAAACCAGGATGTCCTGGGAATTGGAGGTTGAGGCAATAATGCAATATGTTAATGAGGATGATGACGATGCCACTTCATGTCTGCATGTTCACCCCATGCAGACGCCTTTAATCACAATACAAACAATAAAACACAGACAGAAAGAGGGGGTGAGAGGGGGAGAGAGAGAGAGATGGGGGGAGTGAAAGGGGGAGAGAGTAAGAGTGAGAGGGGGAGAGGGGGGTTGAGAGAGAGAGAGAGAGAGAGAGAGAGAGAGAGAGAGAGAGAGAGAGTGAGTGAGAGGGGGAGAGAGAGAGAGAGAGAGAATGAGAGAGGGAGAGAGCGAGAGAGAGCGAGAGCGAGAGAGAGCGAGAGAGAGCGAGAGAGAGAGAGAGAGAGAGAGAGAGAGAGAGAGAGAAAGAAAGAAAGAAAGAAAGAAAGAAAGAAAGAAAGAAAGAAAGAAAGAAAGAAAGAAAGACCAACTGAGAGAGGCAGATCTTTCTGCATTATTTCTTTGTTGGGGGTCTGGAGTGGAGTGGAGAAAACAGCTGCAGGCGCTGCCAAATCAGGCATGAGGACAGCCAGAGTCTAATAAGAAAATCTGATTCATCCCAGG